>NC_091182.1:36619640-36872140 GCF_040958095.1 Procambarus clarkii
CATCCGGTATACTGGTACTAGATAATGTTGTATATCATCCGGTATACTGGTCCAAGCGAGATAGTGCATATCATCCCGTATACTGGTACTAGCGAGATAGTGCATATCATCCGGTATACTGGTCCAAGCGAGACAGTGCTGTATATCATCCGATAGACGTTGTGTACTAGAAGTGCACGTAGTGTACCGGAGAGCAAGCTGAGCACTGCTAGGCTGTGATTTATATTTTAACCCACATTTAGGATAAGGATGTTGCATGACTGATGCCTTGCAAAAACTGTTCCCAGTTCATACAGCTGTTCCTTTAGCTCTCTAAAACCCTCCACTGGCCTCACGAAATATGATGACGGTGTCCGGTCTGAGTTACACTGTTCAGCTCAGAGGAGAACTCTCTCATACAGGGGCTTGAGGCGTGAGTCAGGGAATCACCTTTCTCCCGTGTTCCCTCTTCTTGGTACTGCCATAGGAAGTGGGGTGGCCTCCTTCCTGGAACACGGTGAAGACATCTAGGGACTCTGCCAGCCACCCAGCAGAGAATGGGTGTACATAGGGAGTTGAGAGACAGAGAAATTGAAAGAGAGGGAGAGAGAAAGAGGAAAGATAAGTAGAAGAGAGAGGGGGAAGAGAAGGAGACGGGACAGACAGGAGAGTAGAGAGAAATAAAAGGAGAAAGAAAGTAGAAATTCAGAGAGAGAGAGAGAGAGAGACGGGGAGGGGGAGTGACAGGGGGGGAGAGCGAGAGAGAGAGAGAGAGAGAGAGAGAGAGGGGGGGGGGGGGTACCTGACATAGTTCTAATAACAAGTAAACAATTCACAAAGCTTGAGAACTCCATTCCAATAGGCTACCTACTTAATTTAATAAATACACGAAATTTTTCATAGGCCTAACAAAATTAAATCCTTTAATATGAAACAATTTTACGTATATTTGAGAAAATAATTGTAGTATCCTGTTTGGATACATTTATGAAGCGCATTTGGATGTATGATAGCCTGGGCAAGCATATAACATCAGCTGAATTGCTTTTTAACAGGAAGTTACTGCAAGATCATCAAACATTGAAATCTTGCTGAAGCGAGTGAAAGTGTTATGGTTGAACAAGATGGTTATGGCCGTGCTGAGTGACTCGCGGTGCCGCGAACGCGAGGGAATATTCTGGAAAATTTGGGCGGGAGTGTTGTGGAAACTGCCGTTGTGTCAGTGTGGGTCTGGACTCGGCGCTGGCAGTACCAACCTCACGCTCTCTCTTTATTATCTGGCGTTCCGTGAGCGCTTTGTCCTGGGTTCGTGTCCTGGCCGGGGAGGATTAACTGGGCGCCAATCATTAACTGTAGTCTTTGTTAACCCAACAGTAAAATGGGTACCTGGTTGTTAAACGATTTGGCCGGGTGGTATTCCGGGAACATAGGATTAAGGACTTGCCGAAAACGCTTAGAGTGGGTCCCTGCGTGGGGTCACAGCGTGGGTCACAGCATGCGTCACAGCGTGGGTCATAGTGTGGGTCACGGCGTGGGTCATAGTGGGGGTCACGGCGTGGGTCATAGTGTGGGTCACAACGTGGGTCACAGTGTGGGTCCCCTGCGTGGGTCACAGCGTGGGTCTCTGTGTGAGTCAGTATGGGCCACAGTGTGGGTCACTGTGAGTCACAGTGTGGGTCACAGTGAGTCTCTGTGTGAGTCACAGTGTGGGTCTCTGTGTGAGTCAGTGTAAGTCACAGCTTGGGTCTCTGTGTGAGTCACAGTGTGGGTCTCTGTGTGAGTCAGTGTGGGTCACAGTGTAAGTCACAGCTTGGGTCTCTGTGTGAGTCACAGTGTAGGTCTCTGTGTGAGTCACAGTGTGGGTCTCTGTGTGAGTCACAGCGTGGGTCTCTGTGTGAGTCACAGTGTGGGTCTCTGTGTGAGTCACAGTGTAGGTCTCTGTGTGAGTCACAGTGTGGGTCTCTGTGTGAGTCACAGCGTGGGTCTCTGTGTGAGTCACAGTGTGGGTCTCTGTGTGAGTCACAGTGTAGGTCTCTGTGTGAGTCACAGTGTGGGTCTCTGTGTGAGTCACAGTGTGGGTCTCTGTGTGAGTCACAGTGTGGGTCTCTGTGTGAGTCACAGTGTAGGTCTCTGTGTGAGTCACAGTGTGGGTCTCTGTGTGAGTCACAGTGTGGGTCTCTGTGTGAGTCACAGCGTGGGTCTCTGTGTGAGTCACAGCGTGGGTCTCTGTGTGAGTCAGTGTGGGTCTCTGTGTGAGTCACAGTGTGGGTCTCTGTGTGAGTCACAGTGTAGGTCTCTGTGTGAGTCACAGTGTGGGTCTCTGTGTGAGTCACAGTGTGGGTCTCTGTGTGAGTCACAGTGTGGGTCTCTGTGTGAGTCACAGTGTGGGTCTCTGTGTGAGTCACAGCGTGGGTCTCTGTGTGAGTCACAGTGTGGGTCTCTGTGTGAGTCACAGTGTGGGTCTCTGTGTGAGTCACAGTGTGGGTCTCTGTGTGAGTCACAGTGTGGGTCTCTGTGTGAGTCACAGTGTGGGTCTCTGTGTGAGTCACAGCGTGGGTCTCTGTGTGAGTCACAGCGTGGGTCTCTGTGTGAGTCACAGTGTGGGTCTCTGTGTGAGTCACAGTGTGGGTCACAGTGTGGGTCTCTGTGTGAGTCACAGCGTGGGTCTCTGTGTGAGTCACAGTGTGGGTCTCTGTGTGAGTCAGTGTGGGTCACTGTGTGAGTCACAGTGTGGGTCACAGTGTGGGTCTCTGTGTGAGTCACAGTGTGGGTCTCCTCACCTATATGTACTCACCTATATGTGCTTGCAGGATCGAGCATTGACTCTTGGATCCCGCCTTTCTAGCTATCGGTTGTTTACAGCAATGACTCCTGTCCCATTTCCTATCATACCTAGTTTTAAAAGTATGAATAGTATTTGCTTCCACAACCTGTTCCCCAAGTGCATTCCATTTTTTCTACTACTCTCACGCTAAAAGAAAACTTCCTAACATCTCTGTGACTCATCTGAGTTTCCAGTTTCCACCCATGTCCCCTCGTTCTGTTATTATTACGTGTGAACATTTCATCTATTTCCACTTTGTCAATTCCCCTGAGTATTTTATATGTCCCTATCATATCTCCTCTCTCCCTTCTTTTCTCTAGATGTCGTAAGGTTCAGTTCCTTCAGCCGCTCTTCATATCCCATCCCTCGTAGCTCTGGGACAAGCCTCGTCGCAAACCTCTGAACCTTCTCCAGTTTCTTTATGTGTTTCTTCAGGTGGGGGCTCCATGATGGCGCGGCATACTCTAAGACGGGTCTCACGTAGGCAGTGTAAAGCGCCCTAAAAGCTTCCTCATTTAGGTTTCTGAATGAAGTTCTAATTTTCGCCAGTGTAGAGTACGCTGCTGTCGTTATCCTATTTATATGTGCCTCAGGAGTTAGATTAGGTGTCACATCCACTCCCAGGTCTCTTTCTCGAATCGTTACAGGTAGGCTGTTCCCCTTCATTGTGTACTGTCCCTTTGGTCTCCTGTCACCTGATCCCATTTCCATAACTTTACATTTACTGGTGTTAAACTCCAGTAGCCATTTCTCTGACCATCTCTGCAGCCTGTTTAAGTCCTCTTGGAGGATCCTACAATCCTCGTCTGTCACAACTCTTCTCATTAATTTTGCGTCATCTGCAAACATCGACATGTATGATTCCACTCCTGTAAACATATCATTTACGTAAATTAGAAAGAGGATTGGTCCCAGCACCGATCCTTGAGGTACTCCACTTGTTACTGTTCGCCAGTCCGACTTTTCGCCCCTTACCATTACCCTCTGGCTCCTTCCTGTTAGGTAGTTCTTCACCCATACTAGGGCCTTTCCGCTTACTCCTGCCTGCCTCTCAAGTTTGTATAGCAGTCTCATGTGCGGTACCGTATCAAAGGCCTTTTGGCAGTCAAGAAATATGCAGTCTGCCCAGCCTTCTCTGTCCTGCCTTATCCTTGTTACTTTATCATAGAATTCTAAAAGGTTTGTTAGGCATGATTTCCCTGTCCAGAACCCATGTTGGTGCTTGTTTACACACCCAATGCTCTCCAGGTGCTCAACAAGTCTTAGCCTAATTATTCTTTCAAGTATTTTGCAGGGGATGCTTGTCAGTGATACGGGTCTGTAGTTAAGTGCCTCCTCCCTATCACCTTTTTTGAAAATCGGTACGACATTTGCCTCCTTCCAGCAACTGGGCAATTCTCCCGACATAAGTGACTCATTGAAGATCATTGCCAGAGGCACGCTGAGAGCCTGCGCTGCCTCTTTAAGTATCCACGGTGATACTTTGTCTGGTCCAACAGCTTTATTTGCATCCAGTGTTGTCAACTGTTTCATTACATCCTCTGCTGTCACCTCTATATCTGATAGTCTTTCATCTTGGGTAATCTCTTCTAACAATGGGAGCTGCTCAGGCTCGGTAGTGAACACTCCATGGAATTTTGCATTCAGTACCTCGCAGATTTCCTTGTCGCTTTCTGTATATGCCCCTTCTGTTTTCCTCAGTCTTGTCACTTGGTCATTTACCGACATCTTCCTTCTTATATGGCTATGTAGTAATTTTGGTTGCTTTTTCGCCTTGACTGCAATATCGTTCTCATAATTTCTTTCCGACACTCGTCTTATGTTAATGTAATCATTCCTAGCTCTGTTACATCTAATCCTGTTGTCCTCTGTCCTTTGCCTTCTGTACTTCCTCCACTCCCTCCTGCTTCTCACCTTTGCTTCCTGACACTGTCTATTAAACCATGGGTTATTATATTCCCTCCTGCTTTTTTCCTTTATTGTTGGAATAAATCTATCTTCAGCCTCCTTGCATTTCAATATGACTTGGTTCATCATACCTTGCACTGTTTTTCCTCTAAGTTCTTCCTCCCACTGCACTTCTCCCAGGTAGTCCCTTATCCTTCTGTAGTCCCCTTTTCTGTAATCAAGTCTCCTTTCCCGGACCTCTTGTCCTTTGGTCACAATTTTAAGCTCCATCATGTAGTCAAAGGCTAGGACACAATGGTCACTAGCTCCTAGTGGTATTTCATGTTCCAACTGCTCGATGTCTTCTACATTCTGAGTGATAATGAGATCTAATAGGCTGGGCGTATCCCCTCCTCTTTCCCTAGTATCTTCTTTCACATGCTGTGTTAGGAAATTCCTGTCAATAACGTCTACCAGCTTCGCTCCCCAGGTCTCCTCCCCGCCATGGGGATTCCTCGTTTCCCAATCTATCTCTCCGTGATTTAGGTCCCCTATGACCAGCAGCTTCGCTCTCATTCTATGCGCTAAAGTTGCTGCCCTCTGCAGTTCATCCATACATGTCTTGTTGCTGTCCTCGTACTCCTGCCTGGGCCTTCTACTGTTTGGTGGGGGATTGTAGAGTATCAAGATTACAATCTTCTTCCCATCCACTGTCAGAGTTCCATGTATGAAGCTTGTGCTTTCATTGGTACCCGGATTTTCCAGCTCGTCAAACTCCCATTTCCGCTTTATTAGTAGTGCCACTCCTCCTCCCTGTCTCTGTGTCCTTTCTTTTCTTATCACCTGGTACCCCTCTGGAAAGATTGCATCCGAGATCATGCCATTTATTTTAGTTTCCACTATTGCCACTATGTCTGGGTCTGCCTCACTAACTCTTTCTTTTATCTCTTCTGCTTTATTGGCTACCCATCAGCATTGGTGTACCAAACCTTGAGACTCTTCTTGGAAACTCGGGTGTCAGAGTTCCCCCTTTCACCAGGGGTCTGGGGGGAACTGGGGGGTGTCTGGGGGGCAAGTGGGGGCTGTGGGGGTGAGTGGGGGGGTGCTAGGGGGGTGCCTGGGAGTGCCTGGTAGGCGAATGGGGTCTGGGCATCTAGGGGGGTAGGAAGGGCATAATGGGTCTGAAAGTTAGGGGTCTGAATAGCATAGGGGGGTTGAGAAATAGAGTGAGACTGAGAGTCAGATAGAGGTTGAGAGGTTGGGGGGAAGAGGGCTACTGAGGGTGGAGAGTTGAGATGAGAATGGAGCATGGGTGCTGGGAGTGGAAGAGAGGGTATATTAGTTAGGGGGGAATCGGGGGTAGGTGGGGGTTTTGGGGTAGAAGAGGGGAAGAGGGAGATGGGGGAAGGTGTTAGGGGGTCACAAGGTGAGGGGGTTAAATGTGGGCTGGAGGTGCATAGGAGGGGTGAGGGTTGGGTGGGGTTTGGGGGTGAGTGGAAGAGGGGTGCAGTGGAAGCTGGGATGGAGTAGATGGAATTGAAGTCAATGGGGTAGAAGGGGCAGGGGAGTGGGAAGGGGTATTTGGGGAGGGGGGATGGGAAGGTGGGTTTGGGGAGGGCATTGCTTGACCCACTGGGGTCGCTGACAAGTGTGATGTAGCAGGGGCAGGGGAATCGTTGTGGAGGTGCAAATGTGGAAGGGACAGGGGGGTTTTGGGAGGCTGAGGCAGGGGGGATGTATAGGAGGGCTGAGTTGGGGAGGATGCGACCTGGGAGGTGACCTGGGAGGTGACCTGGGAGGTGACCTGGGATGTGACCTGGGAGGTGAGACTACCTGAGACGCTAGTACGTTGTCGTTGTTGCCATCTATTTTTGTGGGCTGTTTGCTCATCTTTCGTCATAAACCTCTCTATAAACACATTGTAATGGGTTTCACTTCCTCTGAGTAAATGCTTGCTCCTCATTATGTACTCCACTGCCTCCTCATTGGAGAATTGCACCAGAACAGGTCTATTCTTGGTACAATTGTAGGGTCCAACCCGTCGATTGATATCCACCTCGCGTTCTGCCATCTCTGCTCCAATACACCTCAATATCTCGTGCAATTCGTATTTTTCTGTTTCTATTCTCTCTTGTCTAGTTGGTGCCCTAGATTCGAATAATCCATGTATTATAATAGACCGTCTCCTCAGTAATTCATTGTCATGCTGGTAGCCTGTCCCCTGGGGATTCCCCATCCCAACCGCAGTCACTAACCCATCTCCCACTAATCCTCTATCCTTAGCCATGCTGCTAAACCTTCCTAATTCGTTTGTGATACGAGCACATTCCCTCTCCCAGTCCTCTCTTCCCTTCCTAATCTCTTCCTGAACATAGAGCATAAGTTCTTGTTTCTGCCTCTCTACCGCATCCTGTATTTGCTGAAATACCTCACTTTTAATCCCCTGGATTAGATCCTCCAACCAATCACTCCTTCTCTCTACAAATTTCCCTATTAATTTGTCTATAAATCTGTCCTCCTCCTCATCCCTGCTGGTGATTGACCTTGAACCCCTTCTAGTCATTGCAGTAACAATCTAGCCAAAAAGGCGCTCCTCAATACCTTGCACAATCTGCTAACACAATAGGTGAGTGAATCTCCAATCGTCGTCCCACGTGGTGGTATAAGGGTTGCTGCCGAGGTGAGGTCACGCGGTCAGAGGTCGGTGAGGTCTGGTTTCACACTGCACAGTATTTCCTCAACTATTTTGAATTACGCTAATTAAACTGTTTTTCTTCACTTCCTTATGGCTCTGGTCAAAACCCAAGGTTTTTTCATTCACTTGTACATTCACTTATAGTCTTTTTCACTTCGAAGTTGCCTGATTACCCCTCCCACTCCACTAGTGATCCAGGAGCTCCCAACCCACGTCCACCCAACACGATGGTCACAAGACAAGTCCTCTGTGTGAGTCACAGTGTGGGTCTCTGTGTGAGTCACAGTGTGGGTCTCTGTGTGAGTCACAGTGTGGGTCACAGTGTGGGTCTCTGTGTGAGTCACAGTGTGGGTCTCTGTGTGAGTCACAGTGTGGGTCTCTGTGTGAGTCACAGTGTGGGTCACAGTGTGGGTCTCTGTGTGAGTCACAGTGTGGGTCACAGTGAGGGTCTCTGTGTGAGTCACAGTGTGGGTCTCTGTGTGAGTCACAGTGTGGGTCTCTGTGTGAGTCACAGTGTGGGTCTCTGTGTGAGTCACAGTGTGGGTCACAGTGTGGGTCTCTGTGTGAGTCACAGCGTGGGTCTCTGTGTGAGTCACAGTGTGGGTCTCTGTGTGAGTCACAGTGTGGGTCTCTGTGTGAGTCACAGTGTGGGTCTCAGTGTGAGTCACAGTGTGGGTCACAGCGTGGGTTTCTGTGTGAGTCACAGCGTGGGTCTCTGTGTGAGTCACAGCGTGGGTCTCTGTGTGAGTCACAGTGTGGGTCTCTGTGTGAGTCACAGCTTGGGTCTCTGTGTGAGTCACAGCTTGGGTCTCTGTGTGAGTCACAGTGTGGGTCTCTGTGTGAGTCACAGCGTGGGTCTCTGTGTGAGTCACAGCGTGGGTCTCTGTGTGAGTCACAGTGTGGGTCTCTGTGTGAGTCACAGCGTGGGTCTCTGTGTGAGTCACAGTGTGGGTCTCTGTGTGAGTCACAGTGTGGGTCTCTGTGTGAGTCACAGCGTGGGTCTCTGTGTGAGTCACAGTGTGGGTCTCTGTGTGAGTCACAGTGTGGGTCACAGTGTGAGTCACAGCGTGGGTCACTGTGAGTCACAGCGTGGGTCACTGTGAGTCACAGCGTGGGTCACAGCATGCGTCACAGCGTGGGTCACAGTGTGAGTCACAGCGTGGGTCACAGTGTGAGTCACAGCGTGGGTCAGTGTGAGTCACAGTGTAGGTCACAGCGTGGGTCACAGTGTGAGTCACTGCGTGGGTCACAGTGTGAGTCAGTGTGGGTCACAGCGTGGGTCACAGTGTGGGTCACAGCGTGAGTCACAGTGTGGGTCACAGCGTGGGTCACAGTGTGAGTCAGTGTGGGTCACAGCGTGAGTCACAGTGTGGGTCACAGCGTGGGTCACAGCGTGGGTCACAGTGTGAGTCACAGCGTGGGTCACAGTGTGAGTCAGTGTGGGTCACAGCGTGGGTCACAGTGTGAGTCAGTGTGGGTCACAGCGTGGGTCACAGCATTTGAGTTTCAAAGCGATTCTCAAAATTTGTAAATATTATGTGCAAAGTTCCCTTCAGAGCATATATTAATAAACCCTTAACTTTGGTAGTTATACATTTTTGCGTCTAAATTTGACGCATATTTTGCTGGCCACATTGACTATTTTTTTACGGTAAACTATGTGGGGAAAACTGACACGTGAAATTTATATATTTATTAATTTATAATAATGTATATAGTGATATATTTCTTACATTAATTTAATTATTTTGATAGTGGACTGTATGATGTTTAGAGTAGACTGAAGGATTTTATTCCTACACATTCTGGGGGTTTATTAAATTATATATAGCCTATCAATCAATATTATAGATTAGTTGAGATTCACTACAGTATAAGACTACATACGTTAGTAACTAAAATTGAATACAGCTTATCTAAATAATTGATTATGGCCTAGACAACCAGGTATATAATTATGACTTCACCACATGTTATTAACATGTTTATACCCTGATATTTTGTTGAGCTACCGATGAATTGGTGGTAGGAGTCTGCACCTACAAGGATTCCGATGTCTGTGAGGTGATCAGACTTAATATTATCTGCCAATTATATTTCCCTGTTTCTCAGGAATTTGGCATTAGCTCCCAGACCTTGTACTTGTAGGTCGGTTGGAATCGTGTCCACCACAATGGCTTGCACTTGACAGACATAGCTGCCTAATTGTACTGATGGTTGTACCACCTGGTAGACTTGTGGTCCTGTATAAGCTACGAACCCTAAAATATTCAATGTCACCTGGGTTATAGGCCTTAATTGTAGATCATCTGTCACCTTTTAAGTGACAAATATTCTCTGGGACACTTGGTCAAACAACCCACAGGTATGGGCCTTGGCCCTCTTATTTTGAATGGCAAGTTGTGCAGTAGGCAGTCATATTACTTTTGGACCTTGCCAATAGGACACTGATTTTCTGTGCACCTTGCAATACTGTTCTGTGGTGGGAATATTATCTTCTACCTTGGGTTTGGTTGGAATACGTTAATTTCGTATGTTTGCACAAGTGCTACATGGTGCTTACTTCTTCTACACCTGTTGCAGGTGTATAGTTGGGTCTCACAACGGTTTATGTAGTGTGATTTGAGACACCTTGGGCATTTCCTTAATTCCTGGAGTCGCTGAACCCGAGTGTCTCTATCAGGATAATTGGTGCAACGGTATGTTGAATGTTTCTTTTCTGCAGAACAAACATGTCCCCCAGCCTAATGGTCGCTTGGAAGTTACTGGTTTGGGTTTAGTAACAATAGGCTTGTAGGATTCCGTTGCATGAGTATCCTCACTGCCAGATTTTCTCCACCTTGATGTGGAAGTAATTGAATGATGTTTATTTGGGGAATTTGTTTTACCCTGTGGTTTACTGTTATTAACTATTTCTGAAGGCTCGCAAGAGACTTTAAGTTCCTCATTTGCTCGTCGTTTGTGTATGACAGAACGCAAACCTTCAGTGATGTCCTGTACTGTCAGGATGGATTTACTGAAATGTGTGCATAGTTCACCTAATATATCACTGGACAGTTTTCGTTGAATGACTACTTTGGTCATCCACTCAGCAGTGGTTATTTACAACCATAAGACTGAATGATCTTAATAGTGACTCAAACTCGAAGCTGAAGGCTTGTAATAAGTCACCAGTCTGATCAGGTTTAGGCAAGTCCAGCAATTGTGGTACTTGATGTATGACAGCTTTCTCGTTGTCAACATTATCTCTAGGGAGCTGGTCCGGGAAATTAGTGCTGTCACTACTTAGATTCAATTTTGTTACATCTGGTTCAGCTTCACCATTAGTTTCAGTTTGGAGGCATGTTAACTCAGTAGCCTCATGTATAGTGTTTTCAGAATCCACAGAGAATGTGGATAAATTATCTGAAAATTTTTCAATTTTTAGTTGTATAATATTGGGTGAGTCTGACCTAATGGATTTATACCAACGACCAACCAGGGTCACCGACCAACCCGGGCCAACGACCAACCCGGGCCAACGACCAACATTGGCCAACGCCCAACCCGGGCCAACGACCAACCCGGCCCAACGACCAACCCGGGCCAAAGACCAACCCGGGCCAACGACCACCCCGGGCAAGTGACCAAGACCTAGGGTACAGACTAAGCTACACCAGGGTATATATACAAGGACAACAGTATTGTGGTCCTTGTATACATACCCACAGATCTATACATTGTATACAGAAGCGTAATAACACAACAGAGGGCCACCCTCTGATATATTGATGCATTACACACAATTGACCTCCATATACATCTTATATACCACAATACATCACATACTTGAACACAATAAACATACATAATATAGTTAATTCAGTCGCGTCTAAGATGCTTCGCTTTCAGCACACGTGAGAGGAACACCTGAACACTGAGAAGCATCGTGTCAACAGTCTTAAGGAGTGGCCACGATGTTGCCCTTCCTCAGTGCTTCACTGGGAGAAGCACCGTGGACGACCACCTCACAGTGCTTCACTGAGAGAAGCACCGTGGACGACCACCTCACAGTGCTTCACTGGGAGAAGCACCGTGGACGACCACCTCACAGTGCTTCACTGAGAGCAGCACCGTGGACGACCACCTCACAGTGCTTCACTGGGAGCAGCACCGTGGACGACCACCTCACAGTGCTTCACTGGGAGAAGCACCGTGGACGACCACCTCGCAGTGCTTCACTGAGAGAAGCACCGTGGACGACCACCTCACAGTGCTTCACTGAGAGAAGCACCGTGGACGACCACCTCACAGTGCTTCACTGGGAGAAGCACCGTGGACGACCACCTCGCAGTGCTTCACTGAGAGAAGCACCGTGGACGACCACCTCACAGTGCTTCACTGAGAGAAGCACCGTGGACGACCACCTCACAGTGCTTCACTGAGAGAAGCACCGTGGACGACCACCTCACAGTGCTTCACTGAGAGAAGCACCGTGGACGACCACCTCACAGTGCTTCACTGAGAGAAGCACCGTGGACGACCACCTCACAGTGCTTCACTGAGAGAAGCACCGTGGACGACCACCTCACAGTGCTTCACTGAGAGCAGCACCGTGGACGACCACCTCGCAGTGCTTCACTGGGAGAAGCACCGTGGACGACCACCTCACAGTGCTTCACTGGGAGAAGCACCGTGGACGACCACCTCACAGTGCTTCACTGGGAGAAGCACCGTGGACGACCACCTCACAGTGTTTCACTGGGAGAAGCACCGTGGACGACCACCTCACAGTGCTTCACTGGGAGAAGCACCGTGGACGACCACCTCACAGTGCTTCACTGAGAGCAGCACCGTGGACGACCACCCTCACAGTGCTTCACTGAGAGCAGCACCGTGGACGACCACCTCGCAGTGCTTCACTGAGAGCAGCACCGTGGACGACCACCTCACAGTGCTTCACTGAGAGCAGCACCGTGGACGACCACCCTCACAGTGCTTCACTGGGAGAAGCACCGTGGACGACCACCTCACAGTGCTTCACTGAGAGCAGCACCGTGGACGACCACCTCACAGTGCTTCACTGAGAGCAGCACCGTGGACGACCACCCTCACAGTGCTTCACTGGGAGAAGCACCGTGGACGACCACCTCACAGTGCTTCACTGAGAGCAGCACCGTGGACGACCACCTCACAGTGCTTCACTGAGAGCAGCACCGTGGACGACCACCTCACAGTGCTTCACTGAGAGCAGCACCGTGGACGACCACCTCACAGTGCTTCACTGAGAGCAGCACCGTGGACGACCACCCTCACAGTGCTTCACTGGGAGAAGCACCGTGGACGACCACCTCACAGTGCTTCACTGGGAGAAGCACCGTGGACGACCACCTCACAGTGCTTCACTGAGAGCAGCACCGTGGACGACCACCTCACAGTGCTTCACTGAGAGAAGAAACATCTTTATGTTCATAATTATGACAGGGTCTGTTCAACACTTAGGCTCTGTCAGCACTGGAGTGTGACAGGGTCTGTTCAACACTCTCCTGTCCTGTCTCTCCTGTTTAGGGGAGCCGGTCGGCCGAGCGGACAGCACGCGGGGCTTGTGATCCTGTGGTCCTGGGTTCGATCCCAGGCGCCGGCGAGAAACAATGGGCAGAGTTTCTTTCACCCTATGCCCCTGTTACCTAGCAGTAAAATAGGTACCTGGGTGTTAGTCAGCTGTCATGGGCTGCTTCCTGGGGGTGGAGTCCTGGTCGAGGACCGGGCCGCGGGGACACTAAAAAGCCCCGAAATCATCTCAAGATAACCTTAAGATAAGGGCTCTGTCAACACAGGAGTGGGAGTGACTCCATCCGACATGGACCTGTCACTTCTTTCACAAGACCTTAGAAACATACTTTTCCAATCAAAAATTTTTAAGAGGATTAAAAAAATACTTAAGCACAACAGTTTCTCTTTTTATTAAAGTTTCCAGTCTCTAAAGATATTCACACTATAAAATGTCCTCATCTGTGTACTGTAAGCTATCGCATTGGGTGAAGAACTTTTTAACACTGACATTCGTATCCACAAAATAACTTTAAGTTTATGTTCATCGTACTGTTGGAAAATATTTAAAATACAGAGATCCGTTATCCTTTGACTTCATATATGGCGGTGTTTACCTTTTTAAATGTTCGAACTGCAACGGTCGCCACGCGGGGAATACCTCACGAACTCTGCAACCCTGCACATGCGAGCACAGGTGTGTCTCTCACCGCACAGGTGTGTCCTCGGTGAGAGATCAATGTGAAGGAATGAGCCACCTTCCTCACTAGGAGCGATTGCACTCCTCTGACGTTCAGTTCTTATATCACAACATTTTGGAATCTGTTTAAATCCCCAACATGAAACCTAATGAACAACTCATATAATTTTTGACTCATTTGTTGACATTAATGTTTAGCCCCGTCCTTAAAAAGCGGTTTACACACTACTCACAACTGATGACGTCCGAACACTTCCGGATCAAGTGCTTTGCTCACGTCCTCTGTTCGAACCATAATTCTATAAATGCTTCACCCACGAACTTATAAATAGAAATAATTACCAACAGAACCTAAACACCTAACCTAACCTAACCTAACCTAACCTAACCTAACCTAACCTAACCTAACCTGCGCTAAACTATACATACAATTTTTATGTTTAAGAATATTAATTTATATATGAGAACAAACCAAATTTTAATAAACAGTATGTTAAAATTGATGAATGCGTTTGGGGAGGCCGGCCGCTGCTTTAAACAGCCTGATGTGAAAGCGGGTTCCACAACTGATGACGTCCGAACACTTCCGGAACAAGTGCTTCGCTGGTAACTTCAGTTCGAACCACAACGCTGTAAATGCTTCACCCACGTACTACAAATACAAATAATCACCAACAGAACCTAAACACCTAACCTAACCTAACCAGTGTCTAAATATGCTCAGTATGCTAAATTATAACAATATTAATTTATATTTGTGAAAATTCCTTTTTGAATGAACATCATGTTAAAATTGACGAATATGTCTTTGAGAATATAAATATATATTCTATATAAATGAAAATGTAAATGTTCGTTTACATTTTGTTCAAAATCGCTAATCTCCAAAAATTCTTCACCGATTGCTTAGAAATTTTGACACAACGTTCCATTCTAATACGAGTGTTTATTTACATACCTACTATATATATGCCACACCTGTGACAGGTAAAAACATGCTTTTCCTGAAAAACAGCGCTATCTGTTGCATGTAATAGCAACACACGCTATACTGAATATGTCACTAATCCATTTCAATGTTTCAGATCGCATTGATAAATTGAATTTTCATAGATTTCGATTTATTTTCATTTTGATTTAATTATTTTGTGTGACCTTACATTGGAATTGAGCTGTGTTGTTTACCATACTGTTCATTTCGTGAGTAGAGTTTATTTTTATTTTTTTAATTTTTTTCATTTCGTTTTTTAACTGCTCTACTAATTTTTCAGTGATTGGAACATCAGATCATTTAATGCTCCCATTTTTCTGATGGGAACATTAGATTATTTGGGAATGTGTTGGCAAAGGGAGGGGGTGGGAATGGTGGGGGGGGGGGACGAGTGGATGAGAGTGGGCGATGGTGGGGAGGACGAGAATGGGGGCTTGGTGGGGAGGACGAGGGTACGGGGGAGTGGGGGATGAGGGGATGGGGGAGTGGAGAATGGTGGGGAGGACAAGGGAGCAAAGAAGTGGGGGATGGTGGGGAAGATGAGAGGACGGAGAAGGGGTGTAATGATGGAGAGGACGAAGGGATGGGGGAGAGTGACATGGTGAGGAGGACGAGGAGATGGGGGAATGGAGAAAGGTGAGGAGGACTTGGTCACGGTATTTTATCAAATCACCTCATTTTTTGGCTCCATGTGAGCAACACATGCGAACAAGCCTGAATGATCCCCAGGCATATATGCAACTGAAAACGCCACACTCCAGAAGTGACTCGAACCCATACTGCCAGGAGCACTATGCAACTGGTGTACAGGAGCCCTTAACCGCTCGACCATCACGACTGTACAAAAGATGATGGTTGTTGGACGCCGGTTGGCCACCAGTGGACGTGCCCTGGACACACACATGGGGGTGACCTAATACCCTCTTCTGATTATTGTCGGCACTAAACTGGTAATAGGTGTCAACAACATTATCAGCAGATCTGAATACAGAGCGTTTTTCCTGGTGTGTCGCCGCACTTCAGCCCTGCTTCTTCCAGCCCTTCAGACCTTCTGAGACAGCCCTGGGTAACGGAGCGTGTATTATACACGCTCCCTCGCACACTCTTAGCTAGATCGTGGCCCGGTGTAGAAGACATCTATTTTTATAATAAAACCAAGGAAAAGCAGTGGGCGTTTGGTACTCCAATTCCTGCCCACTACCAAGTAACCTTCGACCATCCCCAGTCAACAACAACTTAATCAATCTACAACAACATCCTTTTGGTTTTATATTGTAACTGAGGCTATTTGCCCATCATCCTGACGGCACTCTGATGGTAATCTTGGGCATGGTAATTTATCAAATCACCTCATTTTTGAGGTGGGCAAATAGCCTCGGCCACCACCATCTTTTGTACGGTCGTGATGGGCGAGCGGTTAAGGTCTCCTGTACACCAGTTGCATAGTGCTCCTTACAGTATGGGTTCGAGTCGTAACAAACTAGGCTTGTTGTAAAAATTATCCAGAAGGTTCCAGAAGTCGTGTAGGGACCTGACTTCACAACGCGCATTCCTCTGGGGATTAGCAAGTCTGAGTCACAAAATGGCTGGCGTCTTTGTTCATAGTTTCGTATAATGAACCATTCTATAGTATTCACTTATTTAGAGAAATTAGCCTTTATTCATTTTGTATTCAAATTGTGTTGTATAATATTACTGTTTATAATATCAAGAGTATTCTAATTATTAGGATATTGAGTTAAGTCACCATCAGTGACGTCACGAATCAGTACTACTCTTTATTGCGGAGTGACCTGGCGGTCATAGGTCAACAGTTTCCACATTCAGTAATTCTCAAAGGTCAAATAGCCATTTTGGGATCGGGAATAGCTCTTCCTTAAGTGGCTTGTGTAATTTAACTTCAGTTAAAATATTTCAACCAATCTGGATCAATTCAGTGCAACAGAGGTTAATTGTTAAACTTAAGCCTTGCTAGTAACTTGGTAAAACTTAGACTAGGCGGAAGGATACAATGCTCTAGTCTGGGGAAGACCAGACGAAGAGAGATTAGTGTGGGCTCGAGATCAACTGGGGGAGGTCAACCATCTCACCTCTCCCCCCCCTCCCCCCAAGACCAGCACTCCACCCAAGCTGGTCAACATAGAGGTATAGTTGCTATTGTAAGTTATAGGGATAGTCAATTCATTGCCAAGTAGGGAGTGGTAAATTGATAGGCAGTGCTCCTCTTTAGATTTTGTTTTAGATTTTGAATAAATTAATTAGATAATAATCTGCATTTTCATTATTTCCATGTGTATGTTATATTTATGTGGACTTGTCCTTGTCACGTGGTCCCCACGAGGCAGAGTTGAATTGGGCGCCGATTCTAACATCGAATCAGGATTATCATTCCCGTTTAATTAATTCCACACTTAAGTGCCAAGGTCATAAGATATTAGTGGGGATCAAGCCCAAAGGTTGATTAATTAGCATGATAGATCCAGACCTCGATCATTACTCAGTGCAAGGTCTGGTGGTGGCAGCGTAAAGGTGACTCTAGGGTTTTGCTCAAAGCCTATGTCACGTCATACGGGTTGTAGAATCCTAAGTCGGTAAATCGTCTTAGGACCACGTGGCGTGGAGTCGGCTTTAGTAAGAGTTTGGGAGTCCCTTAGTATAGAGAACACAAGTAAGAATACGGGTAGAGGGAGAAAAAAGCAGGGAAGATCATTCGAACAGCCCCCCCCCCCCCCCCTCGTGTTACAGAGTCACTTCTGGGGTGTGGAGTCCGCCTCTGGTTGCGTGTGTAGGGACACGCGACACTCCAACCCTCGACCTTGAAGAAGACGATTTGTAGCATCCGAGGTTGCCTTGTGGGCCACCTGCATACACTCACATAATGTCTTCACCCACCCTGCTCTAAATATTGTGTATTTTGTTGCTTTGTTTAAAACTTCATTACACAACATTGGTTACATGTAAGGTACACGGCTACTTGTCACAGGTTGTAGAGCTCCTCAAGCTCCTCAGATAGGAGGTAGGAATAATGAATGCAGTGTGCATTTCCTCTGTATCGCCATGCTGAGGCGCTTAAAGAGGAAACTGGCAGCTCTAGGGTCTCTTGTTGTTTCAATTTGCTTAGAACCCAGCTCCTTAAAAAAAAAAAAAAACTAGCAGCACTTTTACCCCAGGCACCAAGTGTGTCCGTGGTAATGGGGACAAAATTTTTGTGGTGATCCAGGTATCTGTATTTGCAAGACTTGACTTCTTCCCTATGAGTGGCAGTGCTACCCGAATGTGCAACACTGAAGTCAACATACGTGTTGGCTAAGAGTAGAGTGCACATGTGCTCCCACACCAACTGTCTACCATTCTACCAGGGGTCACTGTGATCCCATCTGGGCGGGGCGACCAACAGGCACGTAGGTCATTAGGTAGTTGCGGGGCATTAGGCAGTGGGGTTCTCTCTCTGCTGGATAACCGGCTGTGGCAAGGCTCCTCTTAATAATGTCACTATATATATATATATATATATATATATATATATATATATATATATATATATATATATTTATATATATATATATATATATATATATATATATATATTTATATATATATATATATATAAGTTGGACTTACTTCCAACTTTCTCTCCAAGATCCCCCCTTTTCCTCCCCCCCCCCTTCTCTCCCAATCCTCCCCCACCCTATCTACCTTTCTCCCCCCACATTATTCTAACCATTTCGGCTCTCCGGGCCGTGACAGGTTGTACCCCGTCTACAACCATCATCACCACCACCTTCCCTCCCCCTCATCGCCTTCTCTCCTACTCATCATCTTCCCTACCCTTCAGCACCTTCCCTATTCTGCACCACACTCCCTGCAAATTGGGAGAGCACGATGAATCTTAGTAAGGCTGAAGTTATCCTGTACAACCAATTAGTATACTTGGAGTTTTCACCGATTATGTGGAAGGGAAGGGGGGGAGGGTGACTACTATGACAAACTCCCTCATAACTGGGCCAGTAGCACCGACCCTGACTAGCCTATGTCCGTCCCGTTCCTCAGGCCATTCACCCTGCAAAATTGGGCGAAACTATCCTCAAGCGTCTGGCCCTCCAACTTCGAACAAAAAAACAGCCAGTGTATCATATAGGTAAAAATATAGCGTTCTTATAATAATTAACACTACTAAATAGGTCAGTGATGTGATTCAGTATATATTTTGAATATCAGTCAGTTTTTAGCTGTTAATTTTTCGCTGGATTAATTTTCCACATAAATTTTGACTGAGTGATGCGAGGCTTGAGCCCGGAGGCTCACAAGATGACAGTTGACTTATTAAGAGACAAGTGATGGAGAGACAGATGACAGTCGGCACCATGCCAGACCTGCTCCCAGTCTCTCTATGCTGCAACACAAACATTTATTAAGAGCCCAGAAACACAAAAACCCAGTTATGACTAAGGAATACATAGTGATAAACTACACCATGTTTGTCACCGGTACAGTGGCAGAGCGTACCCATAAGAGAGGAAGAACCAGACTTTATTAATTATTTTTACAGGTAATAACACGATAACACGATATGTGTTATGAGGCTAACACGTTAGCCTCATAACACGATATTATGTCATCGTTTAAATAGTTTCCGTCAGCTGTTATTAACTAAAGAGGCAAATCTTTGCCTAGTTTCCTCGACAGATGTCGCTGCCGTAGCCAATCATAAGGCCACACCATAACAAAGCACCTCTATAACTTTCACTAACTCCAGATAGAGTTCCAGAGAATAACGTAACGCTTTCCCGAGCGTGACCAGGTGATGCCAACCTCCCCCCACCCCCCACGCTCTAAGTGTTGCTTCATGACTGAGGTTCAGCGAAGTCTCCGTCAGTGGTATTGTGATGCTCATCGGGGAAGGTGATGGGGAAGAGCTGCCTGTAGGAGGTGAGAGCCGCCAGGATGTAGGAGAGCTCCTGGTGCACGCTCTCCCAGGGAGTCTTCTGCAGGAGGGCGTGGGTGATGGCCTGGACGGCGTGGGGATAGTGGATGGCGCGGTACGGGTCCTCAGGGTCTGGGCCGATCATGAGGTTAGTGGTAGAAGCGCGTCCCACGCCGCGAGGCCCCAACAGTCCCCGCTCCAGGTTGGCCAGCCACCGCAGGCGCTGCTCCACCTGCCTGTACAACACGGAACTGTTACCAGCATACACAATCTCCAGCCATTGAAATTGAAATTGAAATAAGTTTATTGAGGTAAAATACACACAAAGGGATGAGGTAGCTCAAGCTATTCTCACCCCGTTCAGTACAACGTGTTAGTACATACATAGACACACATCACAAACAATAATCTCCAGCCATTGTGCTCACTTGAGTCACACATCTCATCACACACTAATAATGGGTTTGTAACACATATAAGTTTATTAAATAATTATTAAAAGATTACATAATATGGCTATATTTGTGAGAGAGAGAATGTGCTATTGTCAGCCTGTCTGGCCAAACTTGTTGACCATAAGGTAGCTGCTCCCAGCTTTGCAGGGGGAAGAGTAAAGGGTCTTGGGTATGGAACAGACATAGCCTATTCCGTGTCGGCTTAAGTTAAATATTATAAGAAACATTTATAATTTATAAAGACCACCCACCCAGGTGATTTTCATGGAGTCAAATGTGAAATATTTGGTGTGGTGCCCCTAGAGTTTTTAGTCCATAATAATATATTTTCTGGGTAACATATTGTTTTTGAGTAAGAAATTAATAATAAAGAAGGGAAAGAAGACGTGGGGAAGAAGGGAAAAGAAAATAGGTGGAGGGAGAGAGACAGGCTGTCCCGGGCACTTCCGGGTACCCCTCTAATATAATAATAATTAAATAATTAGTTTTGTCAGTGACAGAAAGCCTGTGTTTATATACGATTTAGGCTTGTATCCAGGCCCCCCCTCCAACCCTGCCCCCCCAGGTGGAACAACTGACCCCCCCCCCTACCCCAGGAGGCAACCCCACAACAGCTGACCTAACTCTCAGGCACCGCTAGGTGACCACATGCATGAGGACAAAGGAAACATGCCCAACAATTTCTCTCTCGCCCGGGGATCGAACCCGGGATCACCGATTACGAGTGAAAAACGATGTCAACTGTACATGAAGTTGCGACTTCTTGTTGACACTACCAAGACGAGAGCGGGAACACTTAAGACGGACGACAGCAAGAGTTACAACCACTTATAGCAAGAGTTACAACCACTTATAGCAAGAGTTACAACCACTTATAGCAAGAGTTACAACCACTTATAGCAAGAGTTACAACCACTTATAGCAAGAGTTACAACCACTTATACCAAGAGTTACAACCACTTATAGCAAGAGTTACAACCACTTATAGCAAGAGTTACAACCACTTATAGCAAGAGTTACAACCACTTATAGCAAGAGTTACAACCACTTATTGCAAGAGTTACAACCACTTATAGCAAGAGTTACAACCACTTATAGCAAGAGTTACAACCACTTATAGCAAGAGTTACAACCACTTATAGCAAGAGTTACAACCACTTATAGCAAGAGTTACAACCCCTTATAGCAAGAGTTACAACCACTTATTGCAAAAGTTACAACCACTTATAGCAAGAGTTGCAACCCCTTATAGCAAGAGTTACAACCACTTATAGCAAGAGTTACAACCACTTATAGCAAGAGTTACAACCACTTATAACAAGAGTTACAACCCCTTATAGCAAGAGTTACAACCACTTATTGCAAGAGTTACAACCACTTATAGCAAGAGTTGCAACCCCTTATAGAGACCACAGTGGTAAGTGTGTGGGGGAGACCACAGTGGTCAGAGTGTGGGGGAGACCACAGTGGTCAGGGTGTGGGGGAGACCACAGTGGTCAGAGTGTGGGGGAGACCACAGTGGTCAGGGTGTGGGATGGAGACCACAGTGGTCAGGGTGTGGGGGAGACCACAGTGGTCAGGGTGTGGGGGAGACCACAGTGGTCAGAGTGTGGGGAGAGACCACAGTGGTCAGGGTGTGGGATGGAGACCACAGTGGTCAGGGTGTGGGGGAGAGACCACAGTGGTCAGGGTGTGGGGGAGAGGCCACAGTGGTCAGGGTGTCGAGGGGAGACCACAGTGGTCAGGGTGTGGGGGAGACCACAGTGGTCAGAGTGTGGGGGGAGACCACAGTGGTCAGGGTGTGGGGGGGAGACCACAGTGGTCAGAGTGTGGGGGAGACAACAGTGGTCAGGGTGTGGAGGAGACCACAGTGGTCAGGGTGTGGAGGAGACACCACAGTGGTCAGGGTGTGGGGGAGACCACAGTGGTCAGGGTGTGGGGGAGAGACCACAGTGGTCAGGGTGTGGGAGGGAGACCACAGTGGTCAGGGTGTGGGGGAGACCACAGTGGTCAGGGTGTGGAGGAGAGACCACAGTGGTCAGGGTGTGGGGGGAAGACCACAGTGGTCAGGGTGTGGGGGAGAGACCACAGTGGTCAGGGTGTGGGGGAGACCACAGTGGTCAGGGTGTGGGAGGGAGACCACAGTGGTCAGGGTGTGGGGGAGAGACCACAGTGGTCAGGGTGTGGGAGAGAGACCACAGTGGTCAGGGTGTGGGGGAGACCACAGTGGTCAGGGTGTGGGGGAGAGACTACAGTGGTCAGGGTGTGGGGGAGACCACAGTGGTCAGGGTGTGGGGGAGAGACTACAGTGGTCAGGGTGTGGGGGAGACCACAGTGGTCAGGGTGTGGGGGAGACCACAGTGGTCAGGGAGTGGGAGGGAGACCACAGTGGTCAGGGTGTGGGAGGGAGACCACAGTGGTCAGGGTGTGGGAGGGAGACCACAGTGGTCAGGGTGTGGGAGAGACCACAGTGGTCAGGGTGTGGGAGAGAGACCACAGTGGTCAGGGTGTGGGAGGGAGACCACAGTGGTCAGGGTGTGGGGGAGAGACCACAGTGGTCAGGGTGTGGGAGGAAGACCACAGAGCTCAGGGTGTGGGAGGGAGACAACAGTGGTCAGGGTGTAGGGGAGAGACCACAGTGGTCAGGGTGTGGGAGGGAGACCACAGTGGTCAGGGTGTGGGAGGGAGACCACAGTGGTCAGAGTGTGGGGGAGAGACCACAGTGGTCAGAGTGTGGGGGAGAGACCACAGTGGTCAGAGTGTGGGGGAGAGACCACAGTGGTCAGGGTGTGGGAGGGAGACCACAGTGGTCAGGGTGTGGGAGGGAGACCACAGTGGTCAGGGTGTAGGGGAGAGACCACAGTGGTCAGGGTGTGGGAGGGAGACTACAGTGGTCAGAGTGTGGGGGGAGACCACAGTGGTCAGGGTGTGGGAGGGAGACCACAGTGGTCAGGGTGTGGGAGGGAGACCACAGTGGTCAGAGTGTGGGGGAGAGACCACAGTGGTCAGAGTGTGGGGGAGAGACCACAGTGGTCAGGGTGTGGGGGAGACCACAGTGGTCAGGGTGTGGGGGAGACCACAGTGGTCAGGGTGTGGGGGAGACCACAGTGGTCAGGGTGTGGGGGAGACCACAGTGGTCAGGGTGTGGGGGGAGACCACAGTGGTCAGGGTGTGGGAGAGACCACAGTGGTCAGGGTGTGGGGGGAGACCACAGTGGTCAGGGTGTGGGGGAGACCACAGTGGTCAGGGTGTGGGGGAGACCACAGTGGTCAGGGTGTGGGGGTGACCACAGTGGTCAGGGTGTGGGGGGAGACCACAGTGGTCAGGGTGTGGGGGAGACCACAGTGGTCAGGGTGTGGGGGGAGACCACAGTGGTCAGGGTGTGGGGGGAGACCACAGTGGTCAGGGTGTGGGGGAGACCACAGTGGTCAGGGTGTGGGGGAGACCACAGTGGTCAGGGTGTGGGGGAGACCACAGTGGTCAGGGTGTGGGGGAGACCACAGTGGTCAGGGTGTGGGGGAGACCACAGTGGTCAGGGTGTGGGGGAGACCACAGTGGTCAGGGTGTGGGGGAGACCACAGTGGTCAGGGTGTGGGGGAGACCACAGTGGTCAGGGTGTGGGAGGGAGACCACAGTGGTCAGGGTGTGGGGGAGAGACCGCAGTGGTCAGGGTGTGGGGGAGAGACCACAGTGGTCAGGGTGTGGGGGAGACCACAGTGGTCAGGGTGTGGGGGAGACCACAGTGGTCAGGGTGTGGGGGAGACCACAGTGGTCAGGGTGTGGGAGGGAGACCACAGTGGTCAGGGTGTGGGGGAGACCACAGTGGTCAGGGTGTGGGAGGGAGACCACAGTGGTCAGGGTGTGGGGGAGACCACAGTGGTCAGGGTGTGGGGGAGACCACAGTGGTCAGGGTGTGGGGGAGACCACAGTGGTCAGGGTGTGGGGGAGACCACAGTGGTCAGGGTGTGGGGGAGACCACAATGGTCAGGGTGTGGGGGAGACCACAGTGGTCAGGGTGTGGGGGAGACCACAGTGGTCAGGGTGTGGGGGAGACCACAGTGGTCAGGGTGTGGGGGAGACCACAGTGGTCAGGGTGTGGGAGGGAGACCACAGTGGTCAGGGTGTGGGGGAGAGACCACAGTGGTCAGGGTGTGGGGGAGAGACCACAGTGGTCAGGGTGTGGGGGGGAGACCACAGTGGTCAGGGTGTGGGGGAGAGACCACAGTGGTCAGGGTGTGGGGGAGAGACCACAGTGGTCAGGGTGTGGGGGAGAGACCACAGTGGTCAGGGTGTGGGGGAGACCACAGTGGTCAGGGTGTGGGGGAGAGACCACAGTGGTCAGGGTGTGGGGGAGACCACAGTGGTCAGGTACAAGGAGAGTGTAGGGGCCAGCAGACCTTCGGGCTCAACATAAAGAGCTCATCAACCCAACCACCGCCGCTCCTAACTCATCACTACTACACTTTCTCCTGGAGACACATCTGCCCGCAGCACACACCTGAATGATGAAGAAGAAAGATGATATATATATATATATATATATATATATATATATATATATATATATATATATATATATATATATATATATATATATATATATATGTCGTACCTAGTAGCCAGAACGCACTTCTCAGCCTACTATGCAAGGCCCGATTTGCCTAATAAGCCAAGTTTTCCTGAATTAATTTATTTTCTCTATTTTTCTTCTTATGAAGTGATAAATCTACCCATTTCATTATGTATGAGGTCAATATTTTTTTTATTGGAGTTAAAATTGACGTAGATATATGACCGAACCTAACCAACCCTACCTAACCTAACCTAACCTATCTTTATAGGTTAGGTTAGGTTACGTAGCCGAAAAAGTTAGGTTAGGTTAGGTTAGGTAGGTTAGGTAGTCGAAAAACAATTAATTCACGAAAACTTGGCTTATTAGGCAAATTGGGCCTTGCATAGTAGGCTGAGAAGTGCGTTCTGGCTACTAGGTACGACATATATATATATATATATATATATATATATATATATATATATATATATATATATATATATATATATATATATATAGAGTAGTTAACAAATGGAATGCATTAGGCAGTGATGTGGTGGAGGCTGACTCCATGCACAGTTTCAAATGTCGATATGATAGAGCCCAGTAGGCTCAGGAAACTGTACACCAGTTGGATGACAGTTGAGAGGCGGGACCAAAGAGCCCGAGCTCAACCCCTGCAAGCACAACTAGGTGAGTACAAAGTGTTTACGAAGGCAGATCTTCATAAGGACATAGCAGCACCACCACACTCCACCAGTCATCCACACCACCACCACCACACTCCACCAGTCATCCACAGCACCACCACCACACTCCACCAGTCATCCACACCACCACCACCACACTCCACCAGTCATCCACAGCACCACCACCACACTCCAGCAGTCATCCACAGCACCACCACCACACTCCACCAGTCATCCACACCACCACCACCACACTCCACCAGTCATCCACAGCACCACCACCACACTCCACCAGTCATCCACACCACCACCACCACACTCCACCAGTCATCCACAGCACCACCACCACACTCCAGCAGTCATCCACACCACCACCACACTCCACCAGTCATCCACAGCACCACCACCACACTCCAGCAGTCATCCACACTACCACCACACTCCAGCAGTCATCCACACCACCACCACCACACTCCACCAGTCATCCACACCACCACCACCACACTCCAGCAGTCATCCACACCACCACCACACTCCACCAGTCATCCACAGCACCACCACACCACTCCACCAGTCATCCACACCACCACCACCACACTCCACCAGTCATCCACACCACCACCACCACACTCCACCAGTCATCCACACCACCACCACCACACTCCACCAGTCATCCACAGCACCACCACCACACTCCACCAGTCATCCACACCACCACCACCACACTCCACCAGTCATCCACACCACCACCACCACACTCCACCAGTCATCCACACCACCACCACCACACTCCACCAGTCATCCACACCACCACCACACTCCACCAGTCATCCACAGCACCACCACCACACTCCACCAGTCATCCACACCACCACCACACTCCAGCAGTCATCCACACCACCACCACCACACTCCAGCAGTCACCCACACCACCACCACCACACTCCAGCAGTCATCCACACCACCACACTCCACCAGTCATCCACACCACCACCACCACACTCCAGCAGTCATCCACACCACCACCACCACACTCCACCAGTCATCCACACCACCACCACACTCCACCAGTCATCCACACCACCACCACCACACTCCACCAGTCATCCACACCACCACCACACTCCACCAGTCATCCACACCACCACCACACTCCACCAGTCATCCACACCACCACCACCACACTCCACCAGTCATCCACACCACCACCACACTCCACCAGTCATCCACACCACCACCACACTCCACCAGTCATCCACACCACCACCACCACACTCCAGCAGTCATCCACACCACCACCACACTCCAGCAGTCATCCACACCACCACCACACTCCAGCAGTCATCCACACCACCACCACCACACTCCACCAGTCATCCACACCACCACCACCACACTCCAGCAGTCATCCACACCACCACCACCACACTCCAGCAGTCATCCACACCACCACCACCACACTCCACCAGTCATCCACACCACCACCACCACACTCCACCAGTCATCCACACCACCACCACACTCCACCAGTCATCCACACCACCACCACACTCCACCAGTCATCCACACCACCACCACCACACTCCACCAGTCATCCACACCACCACCACACTCCAGCAGTCATCCACACCACCACCACCACACTCCAGCAGTCATCCACACCACCACCACCACACTCCACCAGTCATCCACACCACCACCACCACACTCCACCAGTCATCCACACCACCACCACACTCCACCAGTCATCCACACCACCACCACCACACTCCACCAGTCATCCACACCACCACCACCACACTCCACCAGTCATCCACACCACCACCACACTCCACCAGTCATCCACACCACCACCACCACACTCCACCAGTCATCCACACCACCACCACCACACTCCACCAGTCATCCACACCACCACCACCACACTCCACCAGTCATCAACACCACCACCACACTCCACCAGTCATCCACACCACCACCACCACACTCCACCACCACCACACTCCACCAGTCATCCACACCACCACCACCACACTCCACCAGTCATCCACACCACCACCACACTCCACCAGTCATCCACACCACCACCACCACACTCCAGCAGTCATCCACACCACCACCACCACACTCCACCAGTCATCCACAGCAGCACCACCACACTCCAGCAGTCATCCACACCACCACACTCCACCAGTCATCCACACCACCACCACCACACTCCACCAGTCATCCACAGCACCACCACACTCCAGCAGTCATCCACACCACCACCACCACACTCCAGCAGTCATCCACACCACCACCACCACACTCCACCAGTCATCCACAGCAGCACCACCACACTCCACCAGTCATCCACACCACCACACTCCACCAGTCATCCACAGCACCACCACCACACTCCAGCAGTCATCCACAGCACCACCACACTCCAGCAGTCACCCACACCACCACCACCACACTCCACCAGTCATCCACAGCACCACCACCACACTCCAGCAGTCATCCACACCACCACCACACTCCAGCAGTCATCCACAGCACCACCACCACACTCCAGCAGTCATCCACAGCACCACCACCACACTCCAGCAGTCATCCACACCACCACCACACTCCAGCAGTCATCCACAGCACCACCACCACACTCCAGCAGTCATCCACAGCACCACCACCACACTCCACCAGTCATCCACAGCACCACCACCACACTCCACCAGTCATCCACAGCACCACCACCACACTCCAGCAGTCATCCACAGCACCACCACCACACTCCAGCAGTCATCCACACCACCACCACCACACTCCACCAGTCATCCACAGCACCACCACCACACTCCAGCAGTCATCCACAGCACCACCACCACACTCCACCAGTCATCCACAGCACCACCACCACACTCCAGCAGTCATCCACAGCACCACCACCACACTCCAGCAGTCATCCACACCACCACCACCACACTCCACCAGTCATCCACAGCACCACCACCACACTCCAGCAGTCATCCACAGCACCACCACCACACTCCACCAGTCATCCACAGCACCACCACCACACTCCAGCAGTCATCCCCAACAAAGCCACAATGTCACAATGGTTGTACTCTTCAAGTCACTTGTGTTGTCCCGTTATGAGTACTGCTCAGTACTCACTTCCCCCTTCAGAGCAGGAGAGATTGTTGAAATAGAGGGAATACAGAGAACATATACGGCACGCATAGACGAGATAAAACACCTAAATTATTGGGATCGTCTCAAAGCTCTCCAAATGTACTCACTAGAAAGTAGACGAGAGAGATACCAAATAATATACACGTGGAAGATACTGGAGGGCCAAGTACCAAATCTACACAGTAAAATAACAACGTACTGGAGTGAACGATATGGAAGAAAATGCAGAATAGAACCAGTGAAGAGCAGAGGAGCCATAGGCACAATCAGAGAACACTGTATGAACATCAGAGGTCCGCGGTTGTTCGACACCCTCCCAGCGTGAATAAGAAATACTGCCGGAACAACCGTGGACATCTTCAAGAGGAAACTAGATAATTTTCTCCAAGGAGTGCCCGACCAACCGGGCTGTGGTGGGTATGTGGGGCTGCGGGCCGCTCCAAGCAACAGCCTAGTGGACCAAACTCTCACTAGTCAAGCCTGGCCTCGGGCCGGGCTTGGGGAGTAGAAGAGCTCCCAGAACCCCATCAACCAGGTATCAACCAGGTATAACCAAGCCATCTCAGTACGTCTCCTCTACCATGCTGATTGTTGACGTTAGTTAACCAAGCTGCTGCCATTATATTTACATAACTTCCTTTGCCTGTTCTGCCAATACCTCCCACACAACTCACACCTTCTATACTGCCCTATTGTGAGCTCGCAGTCCTCGGACTCAACTAATCGACTCCTCTCTCGCTCGCATCAATCTCATATTAGTATGTACAACTTCAACTTATCGCACATCCCACATAATTAAACTAATCGACAAATGTTACTTCCCCCCCCCCCTTGTATGTTAAGTTCCCAGACAAAACCTTATTCTCTCCACTAATGTTAGTTTAGTCGACATGGTCCACACCACCTCATGTGGTGCATAGTTTAGTTACCATCTTGTATATATATATGATGGAGCTACCCATCATATATATACGTGGTTTAAAGCCAATAATAAAAAAGTGGAACATCGGAAGAAGGCATGACTGATCAAACTGAGGTAGGGGGGGGGGGGGAGGGGGAAGCCAAGCCCTGGGTTGCGATCACCATATTTCAAGACTGACGACGAACATAGATACCCACTTAAAGGTCAGAGATGATGAGTTTCTAGATTACCTTCGAGGAGACTATTACGGAGTGAGAGATAAACTGCACACCATCTCCTGGAAGAAGCTGGTGGGCGCACACGGCGTGGCAGCGTCATGACACAACGTCAAGAAGGTCACCATGGAACTCGTTCAAAAATATGTGACAAAGAAGGAGAAAGAAAAGAAAAGGGAACTAGGTGGATGACTCAGGGGTTACAACGAGCACTGATAACCAAGATGGACCTCTGGAGATCGCATATAAACCCACGATGGACAACATTGATTATGAGGTAAACAAAAGGGCACTAAACTCAGCCACTAAGCAACTCAAATCAGCCAAAAGAAACTACGAAAGAAAATTTTACCAAAACATAATGCAAGATGCAGGCGATGAGTCACAATAACGTGGCTGAAGTATGTTGACCAGACCACACACTAGAAGTTGAAGGGACGACAACGTTTCGGTCCGTCCTGGACCATTCTCAAGTCGATTGTGAGAATGGTCCAGGACGGACCACAATCGACTTGAGAATGGTCCAGGACGGACCGAAACGTCGTCGTCCCTTCAACTTCTAGTGTGTGGTCTGGTCAACATAATGCAAGATCCAGAATAGTTTTATGGCTATATAAGAAGTAAACAAAAGCTACGGACTCGGTTGGATCCTTAACAGGTGAGACTGACCAAGTTATAATGGACGATACAAGGGCAGCAAACACTCTTGACTGAATACTTTACATCAGTGTTCACACTAGAAAAATTAGACGACATCCCATCACCCACACAAATGTTTGAAGGAGGTGAAGAGAATGAATTAAGATATATACCTATAACAGGCGACGCAATCAGGAAGACAACTGACAAACTACAAGACCACTAATCAGGAAGTAATCAGGAAGAGTCTGATTCTGCCCGAAACGCTGCGCGTACTAGTGGCTTTACAAGAATGTAAATACTGTACTATCGAATGTATTCTCACAAACCCAATGTACCTTCTTGTATATATATAAATAAATAAAATAAATAAATAAATAAATAAATAGCCCCGAGGTGTGACTGGGAATTCAATCCAAAGTCATAAAGGAACTGGCACAAGAACTAAGCCTCCCGCTGAAAATATTTTTCACAAAATCTCTGGACCGAGGTATAGTCCCCCCTGGACTGGATGCAAATGTTAACTCTATTTGAAAAAAGGCAGAAAGAGCTCAGCAGAAAATTACCGTCCGATCAGCGTGACATCACACATCTACAAGCTCACGGAGAGGACTCTAAGGCAAGGAATCGTTCACCATCCAGGAGCCGGTCGGCCGAGCGGACAGCACGCTGACTTGTGATCCTGTGGTCCTGGGTTCGATCCCAGGCGCCGGCGAGAAACAATGGGCAAAGTTTCTTTCATCCTATGCCCCTGTTACCTAGCAGTAAAATAGGTACCTGGGTGTTAGTCAGTTGTCACGGGCTGCTTCCTGGGGGTGGAGGCCTGGTCGAGGACCGGGCCGCGGGGACACTAAAGCCCCGAAATCATCTCAAGATAACCTCTCAAGATCCTTCACTGAACAATCTTGTACAGCCAACTCAACATGGATTTGTTCCATATAAATCCTGCCTTACAAACCTTCTACCATGTTAGGAAACGGTAACCAGCTATATAGACTAAGGTCTTCCGGTTGATGTAGCATACATGGACCTTGCTGAAGCATTTAACCTTGACTTTAACCTTAACTTTAACCTTAATTAATTAAGACCTTGCTAAAGCATGAAAGACTGGCAAGGAAATTACAGCTAGGGACATGCAATAAATGGTTGGAGACCTGTAACCCACCTGGAGTGGGTCTGGTACGTATCTGTAGTGGGCTGGTACGTATCTGTAGTGGGCGGGTACGTACCTGTAGTGGGCGGGTACGTATCTGTAGAGGGCGGGTACGTATCTGTAGTGGGCTGGTACGTATCTGTAGTGGGCGGGTACGTACCTGTAGTGGGCGTGTACGTACCTGTAGTGGGCGGGTACGTATCTGTAGTGGGCTGGTACGTATCTGTAGTGGGCGGGTACGTACCTGTAGTGGGCGTGTACGTACCTGTAGTGGGCGGGTACGTACCTGCAGTGGGCGGGTACGTACCTGTAGTGGGCTGGTACGTACCTGTAGTGGGCGGGTACGTATCTGTAGAGGGCGGGTACGTACCTGTAGTGGGCGTGTACGTACCTGTAGTGGGCTGGTACGTACCTGTAGTGGGCGGGAACGTACCTGTAGCGGGCGGGTACGTACCTGTAGCGGGCGGGTACGTACCTGTAGCGGGTGGGTACGTACCTGTAGTGGGCGGGTACGTACCTGTAGTGGGCGTGTACGTACCTGTAGTGGGCGTGTACGTACCTGTAGTGGGCGGGTACGTACCTGTAGTGGGCGTGTACGTACCTGTAGTGGGCGGGTACGTATCTGTAGTGGGCTGGTACGTATCTGTAGTGGGCGGGTACGTACCTGTAGTGGGCGTGTACGTACCTGTAGTGGGCGGGTACGTACCTGCAGTGGGCGGGTACGTACCTGTAGTGGGCTGGTACGTACCTGTAGTGGGCGGGTACGTACCTGTAGAGGGCGGGTACGTACCTGTAGTGGGCGGGTACGTATCTGTAGAGGGCGTGTACGTACCTGTAGTGGGCTGGTACGTACCAGTAGTGGGCGGGTACGTACCTGTAGCGGGCGGGTACGTACCTGTAGCGGGCGGGTACGTACCTGCAGCGAGTGGGTACGTACCTGTAGCGGGTGGGTACGTACCTGTAGTGGGCGGGTACGTACCTGTAGTGGGCGGGTACGTACCTGTAGTGGGCGGGTACGTACCTGTAGCGGGTGGGTACGTACCTGTAGTGGGCGTGTACGTACCTGTAGTGGGCGGGTACGTACCTGCAGTGGGCGTGTACGTACCTGTAGTGGGCGGGTACGTACCTGTAGCGGGCGGGTACGTACCTGTAGTGGGCGTGTACGTATCTGTAGTGGGCGGGTACGTACCTTGTAGTGGGCGGGTACGTACCTGTAGTGGGCGGGTACGTACCTGTAGTGGGCGGGTCCTGGGAAGGGGTGCGGGTACGTACCTGTAGTGGGCGTGTACGTACCTGTAGTGGGCGTGTACGTACCTGTAGTGGGCGTGTACGTACCTGTAGTGGGCGGGTCCTGGGAAGGGGTGCGAGTACGTACCTGTAGTGGGCGGGTCCTGGGAAGGGGTGCGAGTACGTACCTGTAGTGGGCGGGTCCTGGGAAGGGGTGCGAGTACGTACCTGTAGTGGGCGGGTCCTGGGAAGGGGTGCGAGTACGTACCTGTAGTGGGCGGGTCCTGGGAAGGGGTGCGGGTACGTACCTGTAGTGGGCGGGTCCTGGGAAGGGGTGCGGGTACGTACCTGTAGTGGGCGGGTCCTGGGAAGGGGTGCGGGTACGGATGGACATAATAGGGCCGGGAATGGTACCATCTGTCCAGACCGGACAGCATAGTGTCCAGAGTAATTAACTCCATCTGGATGGCATCTGTGAAGGAGAAATAATGTTGGTTATCTCTATGTGCACCAGCTGAGGGTGACTGTAGAGTCACCAGCTGAGGGTGACTGTAGAGGCACCATCTGGGGGTGACTGTATGTGCACCAGCTGGAGGTAACTGTAGAGGCACCAGCTGGAGGTAACTGTAGAGGCACCAGCTGGGGATGACTGTAGACACCAGTTTGGGCTGACTGTAGAGGCACCAGCTGGGGGTGACTGTAGAGGCACCAGCTGGGGGGTGACTGTATGTGCACCAGCTGGAGGTAACTGTAGAGGCACCAGCTGGGGGTGACTGTAGAGGCACCAGCTGGGGGTGACTGTAGAGGCACCAGCTGAGGGTGACTGTAGAGGCACCAGCTGGGGGTGACTGTAGAGGCACCAGCTGGGGGTGACTGTAGAGGCACCAGCTGAGGGTGACTGTAGAGGCACCAGCTGGGGGTGACTGTAGAGGCACCAGCTGGGAGGTAACTGTAGAGGCACCAGCTGGGGGGGACTGTAGAGGCACCAGCTGTGGGTAACTGTAGACACCAGCTGGGGTAACTGTAGAGGCACCAGCTGGGGGTAACTGTAGAGGCACCAGCTGGGGGTGACTGTAGAGGCACCAGCTGGAAGGTAACTGTAGAGGCACCAGCTGGGGGTAACTGTAGAGGCACCAGCTGGAAGGTAACTGTAGAGGCACCAGCTGGGAGGTAACTGTAGAGGCACCAGCTGGGGTGACTGTAGAGGCACCAGCTGGGGTAACTGTAGAGGCACCAGCTGGGGGTAACTGTAGAGGCACCAGCTGGGAGTAACTGTTGAGGCACCAGCTGGGAGTAACTGTAGAGGCACCAGCTGGGAGGTAACTGTAGAGGCACAAGCTGGGGGTAACTGTTGACACCAGCTGGGGGTAACTGTAGAGGCACAAGCTGGGGGTAACTGTAGAGGCACCAGCTGGGGGTAACTGTAGAGGCACCAGCTGGGAGTAACTGTAGAGGCACCAGCTGGGAGTAACTGTAGAGGCACCAGCTGGGAGGTAACTGTAGAGGCACAAGCTGGGGGTAACTGTTGACACCAGCTGGGGGTAACTGTAGACACCAGCTGGGGGTAACTGTAGAGGCACCAGCTGGGGGTGACTGTAGAGGCACCAGCTGGGGTAACTGTAGAGGCACCAGCTGGGGGAAACTGTAGACACCAGCTGGGGGTAACTGTTGACACCAGCTGGGGGTAACTGTAGAGGCACCAGCTGGGAGGTAACTGTAGACACCAGCTGGGGGTAACTGTTGACACCAGCTGGGGGTGACTGTAGAGGCACCAGCTGGGAGGTGACTGTTGACACCAGCTGGGGGTAACTGTAGAGGCACCAGCTGGGGGTAACTGTAGAGGCACCAGCTGGGGGTAACTGTAGACACCAGCTGGGGGTAACTGTAGACACCAGCTGGGGGTAACTGTTGACACCAGCTGGGGGTAACTGTTGACACCAGCTGGGGGTAACTGTAGACACCAGCTGGGGGTAACTGTAGACACCAGCTGGGGGTAACTGTTGACACCAGCTGGGGGTAACTGTAGACACCAGCTGGGGGTAACTGTAGACACCAGCTGGGGGTAACTGTTGACACCAGCTGGGGGTAACTGTAGAGGCACCAGCTGGGAGGTAACTGTTGACACCAGCTGGAGGTAACTGTTGACACCAGCTGGGGGTAACTGTAGACACCAGCTGGGGGTAACTGTAGACACCAGCTGGGGGTAACTGTTGACACCAGCTGGGGGTAACTGTAGAGGCACCAGCTGGGGGTAACTGTAGAGGCACCAGCTGGGAAGTAACTGTAGAGGCACCAGCTGGGGGTAACTGTAGAGGAACCAGCTGGGAGGTAACTGTAGACACCAGCTGGGGGTAACTGTTGACACCAGCTGGGGGTGACTGTAGAGGCACCAGCTGGGAGGTGACTGTTGACACCAGCTGGGGGTAACTGTAGAGGCACCAGCTGGGAGGTAACTGTAGAGGCACCAGCTGGGAGTAACTGTAGAGGCACCAGCTGGGAGTAACTGTAGAGGCACCAGCTGGGGGAAACTGTTGACACCAGCTGGGGGTAACTGTAGACACCGGCTGGGGGTAACTGTAGAGGCACCAGCTGGGAGGTAACTGTAGACACCAGCTGGGGGTAACTGTAGAGGCACCAGCTGGGAGGTAACTGTAGACACCAGCTGGGGGTAACTGTTGACACCAGGTGGGGGTAACTGTAGAGGCACCAGCTGGGAGGTAACTGTAGACACCAGCTGGGGGTAACTGTTGACACCAGCTGGGGGTGACTGTAGAGGCACCAGCTGGGAGGTAACTGTTGACACCAGCTGGGGGTAACTGTAGACACCAGCTGGGAGGTAACTGTAGACACCAGCTGGGGGTAACTGTAGAGGCACCAGCTGGGAGGTAACTGTAGACACCAGCTGGGGGTAACTGTAGGCACCAGCTGGGGGTGACTGTAGAGGCACCAGCTGGGGGTAACTGTTGACACCAGCTGGGGGTAACTGTAGAGGCACCAGCTGGGGGTAACTGTAGACACCAGCTGGGGGTAACTGTTGACACCAGCTGGGGGTGACTGTAGAGGCACCAGCTGGGAGGTGACTGTTGACACCAGCTGGGGGTAACTGTAGAGGCACCAGCTGGGGGTAACTGTAGAGGCACCAGCTGGGGGTAACTGTAGACACCAGCTGGGGGTAACTGTAGACACCAGCTGGGGGTAACTGTTGACACCAGCTGGGGGTAACTGTTGACACCAGCTGGGGGTAACTGTAGACACCAGCTGGGGGTAACTGTAGACACCAGCTGGGGGTAACTGTTAACACCAGCTGGGGGTAACTGTAGAGGCACCAGCTGGGGGTAACTGTAGAGGCACCAGCTGGGAAGTAACTGTAGAGGCACCAGCTGGGGGTAACTGTAGAGGCACCAGCTGGGGGTGACTGTAGAGGCACCAGCTGGGGGTGACTGTAGAGGCACCAACTGGGGGTGACTGTAGAGGCACCAGCTGGGGGTAACTGTAGAGGCACCAGCTGGGAGTAACTGTAGAGGCACCAGCTGGGGGTAACTGTAGAGGCACCACCTGGGGGTAACTGAAGAGGCACCAGCTGGGGGTAACTGTAGACACCAGCTGGGGGTAACTGTAGACACCAGCTGGGGGTAACTGTTGACACCAGCTGGGGGTGACTGTAGAGGCACCAGCTGGGGGTAACTGTAGAGGCACCAGCTGGGAGGTAACTGTAGAGACACCAGCTGGGGGTGACTGTAGAGACACCAGCTGGGGGTGACTGTAGATGCACCAGCTGGGGGTAACTGTTGACACCAGGTGGGGGTAACTGTAGAGGCACCAGCTGGGGGTAACTGTAGAGGCACGAGCTGGGAGTAACTGTAGACACCAGCTGGGGGTAACTGTAGAGGCACCAGCTGGGGGTAACTGTTGACACCAGCTGGGGGTAACTGTAGAGGCACCAGCTGGGGGTAACTGTAGAGGCACCAGCTGGGGGTAACTGTAGAGGCACCAGCTGGGGGTAACTGTAGAGGCACCAGCTGGGGGTAACTGTAGACACCAGCTGGGGGTAACTGTTGACACCAGCTGGGGGTAACTGTAGAGGCACCAGCTGGGAGGTAACTGTAGAGGCACCAGCTGGGGGTAACTGTAGAGGCACCAGCTGGGGGTAACTGTAGAGGCACCAGCTGGGAGGTAACTGTAGAGGCACCAGCTGGGGGTAACTGTAGAGGCACCAGCTGGGGGTAACTGTAGAGGCACCAGCTGGGAGTAACTGTAGAGGCACCAGCTGGGGGTAACTGTAGAGGCACCAGCTGGGAGGTAACTGTAGAGGCACCAGCTGGGGGTAACTGTAGAGGCACCAGCTGGGAGGTAACTGTAGAGGCACCAGCTGGGGGGTAGCTGTAGAGGCACCAACTGGGAGTAACTGTAGAGGCACCAGCTGGGAGTAACTGTAGAGGCACCAGCTGGGGGTAACTGTAGAGGCACCAGCTGGGGGTAACTGTAGAGGCACCAGCTGGGAGTAACTGTAGAGGCACCAGCTGGGAGTAACTGTAGAGGCACCAGCTGGGGGTAACTGTTGACACCAGCAACATACAGGTATACACATAGTAGAGGCGTCAGGGGTGTATGAGCCACCATGCAGGGAGGGGCCAGGAACAGTGTTATTGATCAGGGAGCAGGGCGCACCTCTGGCCTCCTCCTCCGCTCATCTCCCTCCCTGGTGCTCGTGGGTCATGTCCATCTCCCTATGGGTGTCCACGGAGGCGTCAGACTCAGCTCTTGGGCCCCGACTCGTTGCCTAGTGTTTGGTGCACAATTTGTTCTCCTTCCCAGCACCTGCCTCCACTAGTCATGCTCGCGGGTCAGGAGATTTAGTTCTTGGGTTTCCGCCTCTTCATTTCGAGTAATTGGTGCAATAATGCATGTAATATCATACGTGCATTGTTCATACTCACCCCTCCAGGGTGAGTGTGAGGATACGGGTCCTCACACTCACCCTGGAGGGTCACGTTGGGTATAGTACTCGGGAGTGTACAGTGTTGGGTATAGTACTGGGGAGTGTACAGTGTTGGGTATAGTACTCGGGAGCGTACAGTGTTGGGTATAGTACTCGGGAGTGTACAGTGTTGGGTATAGTACTGGGGAGTGTACAGTGTTGGGTATAGTACTGGGGAGTGTACAGTATTGGGTATAGTACTGGGGAGTGTACAGTGTTGGGTATAGTACTGGGGAGTGTACAGTGTTGGGTATAGTACTGGGAAGTGTACAGTGTTGGGTATAGTACTGGGGAGTGTACAGTGTTGGGTATAGTACTGGGGAGTGTACAATGTTGGAATAGTACTGGGGAGTGTACAGTGTTGGGTATAGTACCGGGGAGTGTACAGTGTTGGGTATAGTACTGGGAAGTGTACAGTGTTGGGTATAGTACTGGGGAGTGTACAGTGTTGGGTATAGAACTGGGGAGTGTACAGTGTTGGATATAGTACTGGGGAGTGTACAGTGTTGGGTATAGTACTGGGGGAGTGTACAGTGTTCGGTATAGTACTGGGGAGTGTACAGTGTTGGGTATAGTACTGGGGAGTGTACAGTGTTGGGTATAGTACTGGGGGAGTGTACAGTGTTGGGTATAGTACTGGGGAATGTACAGTGTTGGATATAGTACTGGGGAGTGTAGAGTGTTGGATATAGTACTGGGAGTGTACAGTGTTGGGTATAGTACTGGGGAGTGTACAGTGTTGGGTATAGTACTGGGGAATGTACAGTGTTGAATATAGTACTGGGGAGTGTACAGTGTTGGATATAGTACTCGGGAGTGTACAGTGTTGGATATAGTACTCGGGAGTGTACAGTGTTGGATATAGTACTGGGGAGTGTACAGTGTTGGGTATAGTACTGGGGAGTGTACAGTGTTGGGTATAGTACTGGGGAGGGTACAGTGATGGATATAGTACTGGGGAGTGTACAGTGTTGGATATAGTACTGGGGAGTGTACAGTGTTGGGAATAGTACTGGGGAGTATACAGTGTTGGGTATAGTACTGGGGGAGTGTACAGTGTTGGGTATAGTACTGGGGAGTGTACAGTATTGGGTATAGTACCGGGGAGTGTACAGTGTTGGGTATAGTACTCGGGAGTGTACAGTGTTGGGCATAGTACTGGGAGTGTACAGTATTGGGTATAGTACCGGGGAGTGTACAGTGTTGGGTATAGTACTCGGGAGTGTACAGTGTTGGGCATAGTACTGGGAGTGTACAGTGTTGGGTATAGTACTGGGGAATGTACAGTGTTGGGTATAGTACTGGGGAGTGTACAATGCTGGGAATAGTACTGGGGAGTGTACAGTGTTGGGTATAGTACCGGGGAGTGTACAGTGTTGGGTATAGTACTGGGAAGTGTACAGTGTTGGGTATAGTACTGGGGAGTGTACAGTGTTGGGTATAGTACTGGGGGAGTGAACAGTGTTGGGTATAGTACTGGGCGAGTGTACAGTGTTGGGTATAGTACTGGGGAGTGTACAGTGTTGGGTATAGTACTGGGGAGTGTACAGTGTTGGGTATAGTACAAGGGAGTGTACAGTGTTGGGTATAGTACTGGTGAGTGTACAGTGTTGGGTTTAGTACTGGGGAGTGTACAGTGTTGGGAATAGTACAGGGGAATGTATAGTGTTGGGTATAGTACCGGGGAGTGTACAGTGTTGGTTATAGTACCGGGGAGTGTACAGTGTTGGGTATAGTACTGGGGAGTGTACAGTGTTGGGTATAGTACCGGGGAGTGTACAGTGTTGGGTATAGTACTGGGGAGTGTACAGTGTTGGGTATAGTACTGGGGGAGTGTACAGTGTTGGGTATAGTACTGGGGAGTGTACAATGTTGGGAATAGTACTGGAGGAGTGTACAGTGTTGGGTATAGTACTGGGGGAGTGTACAGTGTTGGGTATAGTACTGGGAGTGTACAGTGTTGGGTATAGTATTGGGAGTGTACAGTGTTGGGTATAGTACTGGGAGTGTACAGTGTTGGGTATAGTACTGGGGAGTGTACATTGTTGGGTATAGTACTGGTGAGTGTACAGTGTTGGGTATAGTACTGGGGGAGTGTACAGTGTTGGGTATAGTAATGGGGAGTGTACAGTGTTGAGAATAGTACCGGGGAATGTACAGTGTTGGGTATAGTACTGGGGAGTGTACAGTGTTGGGAATAGTACTGGGGAGTGTACAGTGTTGGGTATAGTACCGGGGAGTGTACAGTGTTGGGTATAGTACTGGGAAGTGTACAGTGTTGGGTATAGTACTGGGGAGTGTACAGTGTTGGGTATAGTACTGGGGGAGTGAACAGTGTTGGGTATAGTACTGGGCGAGTGTACAGTGTTGGGTATAGTACTGGGGAGTGTACAGTGTTGGGTATAGTACTGGGGAGTGTACAGTGTTGGGTATAGTACAAGGGAGTGTACAGTGTTGGGTATAGTACTGGTGAGTGTACAGTGTTGGGTTTAGTACTGGGGAGTGTACAGTGTTGGGAATAGTACAGGGGAATGTATAGTGTTGGGTATAGTACCGGGGAGTGTACAGTGTTGGTTATAGTACCGGGGAGTGTACAGTGTTGGGTATAGTACTGGGGAGTGTACAGTGTTGGGTATAGTACCGGGGAGTGTACAGTGTTGGGTATAGTACTGGGGAGTGTACAGTGTTGGGTATAGTACTGGGGGAGTGTACAGTGTTGGGTATAGTACTGGGGAGTGTACAATGTTGGGAATAGTACTGGAGGAGTGTACAGTGTTGGGTATAGTACTGGGGGAGTGTACAGTGTTGGGTATAGTACTGGGAGTGTACAGTGTTGGGTATAGTATTGGGAGTGTACAGTGTTGGGTATAGTACTGGGAGTGTACAGTGTTGGGTATAGTACTGGGGAGTGTACATTGTTGGGTATAGTACTGGTGAGTGTACAGTGTTGGGTATAGTACTGGGGGAGTGTACAGTGTTGGGTATAGTAATGGGGAGTGTACAGTGTTGAGAATAGTACCGGGGAGTGTACAGTGTTGGGTATAGTACCGGGGAGTGTACAGTGTTGGGTATAGTACCGGGGAGTGTATAGTGTTGGGTATAGTACTGGGGAGTGTACAGTGTTGGGTATAGTACTGGGGAGTGTACAGTGTTGGGTATAGTACTGGGGGAGTGTACAGTGTTGGGTATAGTACTGGGGGAGTGTACAGTGTTGGGTATAGTACTGGGGGAGTGTACAGTGTTGGGTATGGTACTGGGGAATGTACAGTGTTGGGTATAGTACTACTGGAGTGTACAGTGTTGGGTATAGTACTGGTGAGTGTACAGTGTTGGGTATAGTACTGGTGAGTGTACAGTGTTGGGAATAGTACTGGTGAGTGTACAGTGTTGGGTATAGTACTAGGGAGTGTACAGTGTTGGGTATAGTACTGGTGAGTGTACAGTGTTGGGTTTAGTACTGGGGAGTGTACAGTGTTGGGAATAGTACTGGGGAATGTATAGTGTTGGGTATAGTACCGGGGAGTGTACAGTGTTGGTTATAGTACCGGGGAGTGTACAGTGTTGGGTATAGTACTGGGGAGTGTACAGTGTTGGGTATAGTACTGGGGGAGTGTACAGTGTTGGGTATAGTACTGGGGAGTGTACAGTGTTGGGTATAATACTGGGGAGTGTACAGTGTTGGGTATAGTACTGGTGAGTGTACAGTGTTGGGTATAGTACTGGGGAGTGTACAATGTTGGGAATAGTACTGGGGGAGTGTACAGTGTTGGGTATAGTACTGGGAGTGTACAGTGTTGGGTATAGTACTGGGAGTGTACAGTGTTGGGTATAGTACTGGGAGTGTACAGTGTTGGGTATAGTATTGGGGGAGTGTACAGTGTTGGGTATAGTACTGGGGAGTGTACATTGTTGGGTATAGTACTGGGAGAGTGTACAGTGTTGGGTATAGTACTGGGGGAGTGTACAGTGTTGGGTATAGTACTGGGGAGTGTACATTGTTGGGTATAGTACTGGGGGAGTGTACAGTGTTGGGTATAGTACTGGGAGTGTACAGTGTTGGGTATAGTACTGGGAGTGTACAGTGTTGGGTATAGTACTGGGAGTGTACAGTGTTGGGTATAGTATTGGGGGAGTGTACAGTGTTGGGTATAGTACTGGGGAGTGTACATTGTTGGGTATAGTACTGGGGGAGTGTACAGTGTTGGGTATAGTACTGGGGAGTGTACAGTGTTGGGTATAGTACTGGGGAGTGTACAATGTTGGGAATAGTACTGGGGGAGTGTACAGTGTTGGGTATAGTACTGGGGGAGTGTACAGTGTTGGGTATAGTAATGGGGAGTGTACAGTGTTGGGTATAGTACTGGGGAGTGTACTGTGTTGGGTATAGTACTGGGGAGTGTACAGTGTTGGGTATAGTACTGGGAGAGTGTACAGTGTTGGGTATAGTACTGGGGAGTGTACAGTGTTGGGTATAGTACTGGGGAGTGTTCAGTGTTGGGTATAGTACTGGGGAGTGTACTGTGTTGGGTATAGTACTGGGGAGTGTACAGTGTTGGGTATAGTACTGGGAGAGTGTACAGTGTTGGGTATAGTACTGGGGAGTGTACAGTGTTGGGAATAGTACTGGGGGAGTGTACAGTGTTGGGTATAGTACTGGGAGTTTACAGAGTTGAGTATAGTACTGGGAGTGAACAGTGTTGGGTATAGTACTGGGAGTGTACAGTGTTGGGTATAGTACTGGGAGTTTACAGTGTTGGGTATAGTACTGGCAGTGTACAGTGTTGGGTATAGTACTGAGAGTGTACAGTGTTGGGTATAGTACTGGGAGTGTACAGTGTTGGGTATAGTACTGGGGGAGTGTACAGTGTTGGGTATAGAACTGGGAGTGTACAGTGTTGGGTATAGTACTGGGGAATGTATAGTGTTGGGTATAGTACTGGTGAGTGTACAGTGTTGGGTATAGTACTGGAAGTGTATAGTGTTGGGTATAGTACTGGGGAGTGTACAGTGTTGGGTATGGTACTGGGGAGTGTACAGTGTTGGGTATAGTACTGGGAGTGTACAGTGTTGGGTATAGTACTGGGAGTGTACAGTGTTGGGTATAGTACTGGGGGAGTGTACAGTGTTGGGTATAGTACTGGGGGAGTGTACAGTGTTGGGTATAGTACTGGTGAGTGTACAGTGTTGGGTATAGTACTGGTGAGTGTACAGTGTTGGGTATAGTACTGGGGAGTGTACAGTGTTGGGTATAGTACTGGGGAGTGTACAGTGTTGGGTATGGTACTGGGGAGTGTACAGTGTTGGGTATAGTACTGGTGAGTGTACAGTGTTGGGCATAGTACTGGGGGAGTGTACAGTGTTGGGTATAGAACTGGGAGTGTACAGTGTTGGGTATAGTACTGGGGAATGTATAGTGTTGGGTATAGTACTGGTGAGTGTACAGTGTTGGGTATAGTACTGGAAGTGTATAGTGTTGGGTATAGTACTGGGGAGTGTACAGTGTTGGGTATGGTACTGGGGAGTGTACAGTGTTGGGTATAGTACTGGGAGTGTACAGTGTTGGGTATAGTACTGGGAGTGTACAGTGTTGGGTATAGTACTGGGGGAGTGTACAGTGTTGGGTATAGTACTGGGGGAGTGTACAGTGTTGGGTATAGTACTGGTGAGTGTACAGTGTTGGGTATAGTACTGGTGAGTGTACAGTGTTGGGTATAGTACTGGGGAGTGTACAGTGTTGGGTATAGTACTGGGGAGTGTACAGTGTTGGGTATGGTACTGGGGAGTGTACAGTGTTGGGTATAGTACTGGTGAGTGTACAGTGTTGGGTATAGTACTGGTGAGTGTACAGTGTTGGGTATAGCACTGGGGAGTGTACAGTGTTGGGTATAGTACTGGTGAGTGTACAGTGTTGGGTATAGTACTGGGGAGTGTACAGTGTTGGGAATAGTACTGGGGAATGTATAGTGTTGGGTATAGTACCGGGGAGTGTACAGTGTTGGGTATAGTACCGGGGAGTGTACAGTGTTGGGTATAGTACTGGGGAGTGTACAGTGTTGGCTATAGTACTGGGGGAGTTTACAGTGTTGGGTATAGTACTGGGGAGTGTACAGTGTTGGGAATAGTACTGGGGAAGTGTACAGTGTTGGGTATAGTACTGGGAGTGTACAGTGTTGGGTATAGTACTGGGAGTGTACAGTGTTGGGTATAGTACTGTGGAAGTGTACAGTGTTGGGTATAGTACTGGGGAGTGTACAGTGTTGGGTATAATACTGGGGGAGTGTACAGTGTTGGGTATAGTACTGGGGAGTGTACAGTGCTGGGTATAGTACTGGGTAGTGTACAGTGTTGGGTATAGTACTGGGGGAGTGTACAGTGTTAGGTATAGTACTGGGGAGTGTACAGTGTTGGGTATAGTACTGGGGAGTGTACAGTGTTGGGTATAATACTGGAAGTGTACAGTGTTGGGTATAGTACTGGGTAATGTATAGTGTTGGGTATAGTACTGGTGAGTGTACAGTGTTGGGTATAGTACTGGAAGTGTACAGTGTTGGGTATTGTACTGGGGGAGTGTACAGTGTTCGGTATAGTATTGGGAGAGTGTACAGTGTTGGGTATAGTACTGGGGGAGTGTACAGTGTTGGGTATGGTACTGGGGAGTGTACAGTGTTGGGTATAGTACTGGGGGAGTTTACAGTGTTGGGTATAGTACTGGGGAGTGTATTAGTGTTGGGTATAGTACTGGTGAGTGTACAGTGTAGGGTATAGTACTGGGGGAGTGTACAATGTTGGGTATAGTACTGGTGAGTGAACAGTGTTGGGTATAGTACTGGGGAGTGTACTGTGTTGGGAATAGTACTGGGGAATGTATAGTGTTGGGTATAGTACCGGGAAGTGTACAGTGTTGCGTATAGTTCCGGGGAGTGTACAGTGTTGGGTATAGTACTGGGGAGTGTACAGTGTTGGGTATAGTACTGGGGGAGTGTACAGTGTTGGGTATAGTACTGGGGAGTGTACAATGTTGGGAATAGTACTGGAGGAGTGTACAGTGTTGGGTATAGTACTGGGGGAGTGTACAGTGTTGGGTATAGTACTGGGAGTGTACAGTGTTGGGTATAGTATTGGGAGTGTACAGTGTTGGGTATAGTACTGGGAGTGTACAGTGTTGGGTATAGTACTGGGGAGTGTACATTGTTGGGTATAGTACTGGTGAGTGTACAGTGTTGGGTATAGTACTGGGGGAGTGTACAGTGTTGGGTATAGTAATGGGGAGTGTACAGTGTTGAGAATAGTACCGGGGAATGTACAGTGTTGGGTATAGTACTGGGGAGTGTACAGTGTTGGGAATAGTACTGGGGAGTGTACAGTGTTGGGTATAGTACCGGGGAGTGTACAGTGTTGGGTATAGTACTGGGAAGTGTACAGTGTTGGGTATAGTACTGGGGAGTGTACAGTGTTGGGTATAGTACTGGGAGTGTACAGTGTTGGGTATAGTACTGGGAATGTACAGTGTTGGGTATAGTACTGGGAGTGTACAGAGTTGGGTATAGTACTGGGGAGTGTACAGTGTTGGGTATAGTACTGGGAGTGTACAGTGTTGGGTATAGTACTGGGAGTGTACAGAGTGGCGTGCAATGGAACACAGATTTACTTTTATTATTATTGTTATTAATAATATCACTCTTTTTCTACCACAGACGTGACTACATTTAAAATGCTAACCAGAATATACATTTTCACATGACCCACCTACAGTACCCAGGACCCACCTACAGTACCCAGGACCCACCTACAGTACCCAGGACCCACCTACAATACCCAGGACCCACCTACAATATTCAGGACCCACCTACAGTACCCAGGACCCACCTACAGTACCCAGGTCCCACCAACAGTGTCCATAACCCACCTACAGTACCCAGGACCCACCTACAGTACCCAGGACCCACCTACAATACCCAGGAACCACCTACAATACCCAGAACCAACATACGGTACCTATGACCCACCTACAGTACCCCGGACACACCTACAGTACCCAGGACCCACCTACAGGTCCCAGGACACACCTACAGTACCCAGGACCCACCTAAAATACCCACGACCCACCAACAGTACCCAGGACCCACCTACAGTACCCAAGACCCACCTACAGTAACCAGGACCCACTTAAAGTACCCAGGACCTACCTACACTACCCAGGACCCACCTAAAGTACTCACGATCCATTTACAGTACCCAGGACCCACCGAAAGTACCCACGACCCACCTTCAGTACCCACAACCTACATATAGTATCCACGACCCACCTACAGTACCCAAGACCCACCTACAGTACCCAGGACCCACTTACAATACCCAGGAACCACCTACAATACCCAGAACCAACATACGGTACCTATGACCCACCTACAGTACCCCGGACACACCTACAGTACCCAGGACCCATCTACAGGTCCCTGGACACACCTACAGTACCCAGGACCCACCTAAAATACCCACGACCCACCAACAGTACCCAGGACCCACCTACAGTACCCAAGACCCACCTACAGTAACCAGGACCCACTTAAAGTACCCAGGACCTACCTACAGTACCCAGGACCCACCTAAAGTACTCACGATCCATTTACAGTACCCAGGACCCACCGAAAGTACCCACGACCCACCTTCGGTACCCACAATCTACCTATAGTATCCACGACCCATCTACAGTACCCAGGACCCACCTACAGTACCCAGGTCCCACCTACAGTACCCAGGACCAATTTACAGTACCCAGGATCCTCCTACAGTACCCAGAACTCTCCTAGAGTACCCAGGACCCACCTACAGTACACATGTCCCGCGTACAGTACCCAGGTCCCACCTACAGTACCCAGAACCCACCTAAAGTACTCACGTCCTATCTACAGTACCCATGACCCACCTACAGAACCCCATGACCCACCTACAGTATCCAGGACAAACCAACAGTACCCATGACCCACCTACAGTACCCATGACCCACCTACAGTAACCAGGTCCCCTCTACAGTACCCATGACCAACCTACAGTACCCAGGACCCACCTACAGTACTCATGACCCACCTACAGTGCCCATGATCGATCTATAGAACCCTGGACCCACCTACAGTACCCAGGACCCACCTACAGTACCCAGGATCCACCTACAGTACTCATGATCCACCTACAGTGCCCATGACCCATCTACAGAACCCTGGACCCACCTATAGTAGCCAGGTCCAACCTACAGTAACCATGACCCACCTACAATACCCATGACCCACCTACAGTACACATGTCCCACCTACAAGACCCCTGACCCACCTGCAGTACGCTGGACCCACCTACAGTACCCTGGACCCACCTAGAGTACCCAGGACCCACGTACAGTACCCAGGACAGACCTACAGTACCCAAGACCCACCTACAGTACCCAGGACAAACCTACAGTACCCAGAACCCACCAACAGTTCCCATGACCCACCTAGAGTACCCAGGACCCACCTACAATACCTGGAACCCACCTACAGTACCCAGAACCCACTTACAGTACTCAGGACCCACCTACAGTACATAGGACCCACCTACAGTACCCAAGACCCACCTACAGTACCCAGGACCCACCTACAGTACCCAGGACACACCTACAGTACCCATGGCCCACCTACAGTACCTATGACTCACTTACAGTACCCAGGACCCACCTAAAGTATCCATGACCCGACTACAGTACCCAGGACTCACATACAGTACCTATGACCCACCTACAGTACCCATGACCCACTTACAGTACCTATGACTCACTTACAGTACCCAGAACCCACCTACAGTACCCAGGACCCATCTACAGTACCCAGGACCCACCTACAGTACCCAGGACCCACCTACAGTACCCATGACCCACCTACAGTACCCAGGACCCACCTACAGTACCCAGGACCCTCCTACAGTACCCAGGACCCTCCTACAGTACCCAGGATCCACCTTTAGTACCCAGGACCCATCTACAGTACCCACGACGCACCTACAGTACCCATGACCCATCTAAAGTACCTAGGACCCATCTACAGTACCATGGACCCACCTACAGTACTCATGACCTACCTACAGTACCCATGACCCACCTACAGTACCCATGACCCACCTACAGTACCCAGAACCAACCTACAATACCCTCGACCCACCTAGAGTACCCATGACCCATCTAAAGTACCCACGTCCCACCTACAGTACCCACGACCCACCTACAGTACCCATGACCCACCTACAGTACCTAAGACCCACCTACAGTGCCCAGGATCCACATACAGTACCCAGGACCCACCTACAGTACCCACGACCAACCTACAGTACCCACGACCCACCTACAGTACCCATGACCCACCAACAGTACCCATGACCCACCTACATTTCCCAGGACCCACCTACAGTACCCACGACCCACCTGCAGTACCCAGGACCCACCTACAGTACCCATGACACACCTACATTACACAGGACCCACCTACAGTACCCACGACCCACCTACAGGACCCACGATCCACTTTCAGTACCCATGACCCACCTACAGTACCCAGGACTCATCTACAGTATCAAGGACCCACCGACAGTACCTATGTCATACCTACAGTACCCATGTCCCACCTTCAGTACCCAGGACCTACCTACAGTACTTATGACCCACCTACAGTACCTAAGAGCCACCTACAGTACCCATGACCAACCTACAGTACCCAGGACCCACCTACAGTTCCAAGGACCCACCAACACTACCCAGGTCCCACCTACAGTACCCATGTCCCACCTAGAGTATCCATGACCCACCTACAGTACCCAGGACCCACCTACAGTACCCAAGACCCACCTACAGTACCCAGGACCCACCTACAGTACCCAGGACACACCTACAGTACCCAAGACCCACCTACAGTACCTATGACCAACCTACAGTACCCATGACCCACCTAAAATACCTATGACTCACTTACAGTACCCAGGACCCACCTACAGTATCCCTGACCCGACTAGAGTACCCAAGACCCACCTACAGTACCTATGACCCACCTACAGTACCCATGACCCACCTACAGTACCTATGACTCACTTACAGTACTCAGGACCCACCTACAGTACCCAGGACCCACCTACAGTACCCAGGACCCACCTACAGTACCCAGGACCCTCCTTCAGTACCCAGGACCCTCCTACAGTACCTAGGACCCACCTTCAGTACCCAGGATCCATCTACAGTACCCATGACCCACCTACAGTACCCATGACCCACCTACAGTACCCAGAACCAACCTACAATACCCTCGACCCACCTAGAGTACCCATGACCCACCTACAGTACCCACGTCCCACCTACAGTACTCACGACCCACCTACAGTACCCATGACCCACCTACAGTACCTAAGACCCACCTACAGTGCCCAGGATCCACCTACAGTACCCAGGACCCACCTACAGTACCCACGACCCACCTACAGTACCCACGACCCACCTACAGTACCCATGACCCACCAACAGTACCCATGACCCACCTACATTACCCAGGACCCACCTACAGTACCAACGACCCACCTACAGTACCCAGGACCCATCTACAGTACCCATGACACACCTACATTACACAGGACCCACCTACAGTACCCACGACCCACCTACAGTACCCACGATCCACTTTCAGTACCCATGACCCACCAACAGTACCCATGTTATACCTACAGTACCCATGTCCCACCTTCAGTACCCAGGACCCACCTACAGTACCCATGACCCACCTACAGTACCTAAGAGCCACCTACAGTACCCATGACCAACCTACAATACCCAGGACCCACCTACAGTACCAGGACCCACCAACACTACCCAGGTCCCACCTACAGTACCCATGTCCCATCTACAGTACCCAAGACCCACCTACAGTACCCATGACCCACCTAGAGTATCCATGACCCACCTACAGTACCCAGGACCCACCTACAGTGCCCAAGACCCACCTACAGTACCCAGGACCCACCTACAGTACCCAGGACCCACCTACAGTACCCAAGACCCACCTACAGTACCTATGACCCACCTACAGTACCCATGACCCACCTAAAGTACCTATGACTCTCTTACAGTACCCAGGACCCACCTACAGTATCCATGACCCGACTACAGTACCCAGGACCCAACTACAGTACCTATGACCCACCTACAGTACCCATGACCCACCTACAGTACCTATGACTCACAGTACCCAGGACCCACCTACAGTACCCAGGACCCACCTACAGTACCCAGGACCCACCTCCAGTACCCAGGACCCTCCTTCAGTACCCAGAACCCTCCTACAGTACCCAGGACCCACCTTCAGTACCCAGGACCCATCTACAGTACCCAGGACCCACCTACAGTACCCAGGACCCTCCTACAGTACCCAGGACCCACAAACAGTCCCCAGGACCCTCCTACAGTACCCAGGACCCACCGTAAGTACCCAGGACCCACCTACAGTACCCAGGACCCTCCTACAGTACCCAGGACTCTCCTGCAGTACCCAGGACCCTCCTACTGTACCCAGGACCCACCTTCAGTACCCAGGACCCTCCTGCAGTACTCAGCATCCACCTACAGTACCCAGGACCCTCCTACCGTACTCAGGACCCTCCTACAATACCCAGGACCCACCTTCAGTACCCAGGACCCTCCTACAGTACCCAGGACCCTCCTACAGTACCCAGGACCCACCTTTAGTACCCAGGACCCTCCTACAGTACTCAGGACCCACCTACAGTACCCAGGACCCTCCTACAGTACCCAGGACCCTCCTACAATACCCAGGACTCACCTTCAGTACCCAGGACCCTCCTACAGTACCCAAGACCCTCCTACAGTACCCAGGACCCTCCTACAGTACCCACGACCCACCTACACTACCCATGACCCACCTACAGTACCCAAGACCCACCTACAGTACCCACGACCCACCTACAGTACCCACGACCCACCTACAGTACCGATGACCCACCTACAGAACCCAGGGCCCATCTACAGTACCCCAGGACCCACCTACAATATCCATGACCCAACTACAGTACCCATGACCCACCTACAATACCTATGACCCACCTACAGTACCTATGATCCACCTACAGTACCCATGACCCACCTACAGTACCCATGACCCACCTACAGTACCCATGACCCACCTACATTACCCAGAACCCACGTACAGTACACAGGACCCACCTGCAGTACCCACGGCCAACCTACAGTACCCACGACCCACCTACAGTACCCATGACCCACCTGCAGTACCCAGGATCCACCTACAGTACCCATGACCCACCTACAATACCCACGACGCACCTACAGTACCCTTGACCCAACTAAAGTACCCAGGATCCACCTACAGTACCCATGACCCACCTACAGTACCCAGAACCAACCTACAATACCCTCGACCCACCTACAGTACCCATGACCCACCTACAGTACCCACGTCCCACCTACATTACCCACGACCCACCTACAGTACCCATGACCCACCTACAGTACCTAAGACCCACCTACAGTACCCATGACCCTCCTACAGTACCCAGGACCCCCCTACAGTACCCAGGATCACCTACAGTTCCCAGGACCCACCTACAGTACCTACGACCCACCTACAGTACCCACGACCCACCTACAGTACCCATGACCCACCAACAGTACCCATGACCCACCTACATTACCCAGGACCCACCTACAGTACCCACGACCCACCTACAGTACCCAGGATCCACCTACAGTACCCATGACACACCTACATTACACAGGACCCACCTACAGTACCCACGACCCACCTACAGTACCCACGATCCACTTTCAGTACCCATGACCAACCTACAGTACCCAGGACCGGTCTACAGTACCAAGGACCCACCAACAGTACCCATGTCCCACCTACAGTACCCATGTCCCACCTTCAGTACCCAGGACCCACCTACAGTACCCATGACCCACCTACAGTACCTAAGAGCCACCTACAGTACCCATGACCAACCTACAGTACCCAGGACCCACCTACAGTACTAAGTACCCACCAACACTACCCAGGTCCCACCTACAGTACCCATATCCCACCTACAGTACCCATGACCCACCTACAGTACCTAAGAGCCACCTACAGTACCCATGACCAACCTACAGTACCCAGGACCCACCTGTAGTACCCAAAACCCACCTACAGTACCCAGGACCCATCTACAGTACCCAGGACCCGCCTACAGTACCCAGGACCCACCTACAGTACCCAAAATCCACCTACAGTACCCCAGGACCCACCTACAGTTCCCAAGACCCACCTTCAGTACCCAGGACCCACCTACAGTACCCAGGACCCACCTACAGTACCCAGGACCCACTTTCAGTACCCAGGACCCTCCTACAGTACCCAGGACCCTCCTACAGTGCCCAGGACCCTCATATAGTACCCAGGACCCACCTTCAGTACCCAAGACCCACCTACAGTGCCCAGGACCCACCTACAGTACCCAGGACCCTCCTACAGTGCCCAAGACACATCTACAGTACCCAGGACCCACCTACAGTACCCACGACCCACCTTCAGTATCCAGGACCCTCTTACAGTACCCAGGACCCACCAACAGTGCCCAAGACCCTCCTACAGTACCTATGACCCTCCTACAGTACCCATGACCCACCTACAGTACCTATGACTCACTTACAGTACCCAGGACCCACCTACAGTACCCAGGACCCACCTACAGTACCCAGGACCCACCTACATTACCCAGGACCCACCTACAGTACCCAGGACCCACCTACAGTACCCACGACCCTCCTACAGTACCTAGGACCCACGAACAGTGCCCAGGACCCACCTACAGTACCCAGGACCCACCTTCAGTACCCAGGACTCTCCTACTGTACCTATGACCCTCCTCCAGTACCCATGACCCACCTACAGTACCTATGACTCACATACAGTACCCAGGACCCACCTACAGTACCCAGGACCCACCTACAGTACCCATGACCCTCCTACAGTACTTATGACTCACATACAGTACCCAGGACCCACCTACGGTACCCAGGACCCACCTACAGTACCCATGACCCTCCTACAGTGCCCAGGACCCACCTTCAGTACCCAGGACCCTCGTACAGTACCCAGGACCCACCTTCAGTACCCAGGACTCATCTACAGTACCCAGGACCCACCTTCAGTACCCAGGACCCCCCTACAGTACCCAGGACCCTCCTACAGTACCCAGGACCCACCTTCAGTACACAGGACCCATCTACAGTACCCTGGACCCACCATCAGCACCCAGGACCCATCTACAGTACCCAGGACCCACCTACAGTACCCAGGACCCTCCTACAGTACCCAGGACCCTCCTACAGTAACCAGGACCCACCTTCAGTGCCCAGGACCCATCTACAGTACCCAGGAGCCACCTTCAGTACCCAGGACCCTCCTACAGTACCTAAGACCCAGCAACAGTGCCCAGGACCCTCCTACAGTACCCAAGACCCACCTACAGTACCCAGGACCCACCTACAGTACCCAGGACCCACCTACAGTACCCAGGACCCACCTACAGTACCCAGGACCCACCTACAGTACCCAGGACCCACCTACAGTACCCAGGACCCACCTACAGTACGCAGGACCCACCTACAGTACCCAGGACACACCTACAGTACCTATGACCCACCTACAGTTCTCATGACCCACCTACAGTACGCAGGACCCACCTACAGTACCCAGGACACACCTACAGTACCCATGACCTTCCTACAGTACCCAGGACCCACCTACAGTACCCAGGACCCACCTACAGTACGCAGGACCCACCTACAGTACCCAGGACCCACCTACAGTACCCATGACCCACCTACAGTTCTCATGACCCACCTACAGTACCCAGGACCCACCTAAGATAGAGGTGAAGTTGTAGCCGGAGTTGGTAAGGGCGGTGGTGTGGAGGTCAAGGAAGTGTTGCCAGCCATTGTAGAGGTCACCGCTGAGGTCACTCATCCGGAGGGGCGGGAGGTCACTCTCACTCAGCACCGTCGTCACCGCCCCCACCAAACTCGCTGTGGGCAGAGTCAGCACTTATATAAGTCACTGTGGGTAGAGTCAACATTAATATAAGTCGCTGTGGGTAGAGTCAACACTAATATAAGTCGCTGTGGGTAGAGTGAACACTAATATAAGTCGCTGTGGGTAGAGTCAACACTAATATAAGTCGCTGTGGGTAGAGTCAACACTTATTTAAATTGTTGTGAGAAGAGTCAGCACATGTAATGGATCGTGTACCACCCAGCCATTGTTTGGTGTTGTCATGTTTGATGGTGACACACCATGTTTGATGGTGACACACCATGTTTGATAGTGACACACCATGTTTGATGGTGGCACACCATGTTTGATGGTGGCACACCATGTTTGATGGTGGCACACCATGTTTGATAGTGGCACACCATGTTTGATGGTGACACACCATGTTTGATGGTGGCACACCATGTTTGATGGTGGCACACCATGTTTGATGGTGACACACCATGTTTGATGGTGGCACACCATGTTTGATGGTGGCACACCATGTTTGATGGTGACACACCATGTTTGATGGTGACACACCATGTTTGATGGTGACACACCATGTTTGATGGTGGCACACCATGTTTGATGGTGGCACACCATGTTTGATGGTGGCACACCATGTTTGATGGTGGCACACCATGTTTGATGGTGACACACCATGTTTGATGGTGACACACCATGTTTGATGGTGACACACCATGTTTGATGGTGGCACACCATGTTTGATGGTGACACACCATGTTTGATGGTGGCACACCATGTTTGATGGTGACACACCATGTTTGATGGTGACACACCATGTTTGATGGTGGCACACCATGTTTGATGGTGACACACCATGTTTGATGGTGACACACAATGTTTGATGGTGACACACCATGTTCGATGGTGTCACACCATGTTCGATGGTGACACACCATGTTCGATGGTGACACACCATGTTTGATAGTGACACACCATGTTTGATGGTGGCACACCATGTTTGATGGTGACACACCATGTTTGATGGTGACACACCATGTTTGATGGTGGCACACCATGTTTGATGGTGACACACCATGTTTGATGGTGACACACCATGTTTGATGGTGACACACCATGTTTGATGGTGACACACCATGTTTGATGGTGACACACCATGTTTGATGGTGGCACACCATGTTTGATGGTGACACACCATGTTTGATGGTGACACACCATGTTTGATGGTGACACACCATGTTTGATGGTGACACACCATGTTTGATGGTGACACACAATGTTTGATGGTGGCACCCCATGTTTGATGGTGGCACCCCATGTTTGATGGTGGCACACCATGTTTGATGGTGACACACCATGTTTGATGGTGGCACACCATGTTTGATGGTGGCACCCCATGTTTGATGGTGACACACCATGTTTGATGGTAACACACAATGTTTGATGGTGGCACCTCATGTTTGATGGTGGCACCTCATGTTTGATGGTGGCACCCCATGTTTGATGGTGACACACCATGTTTGATGGTAACACACAATGTTTGATGGTGGCACCTCATGTTTGATGGTGGCACCTCATGTTTGATGGTGGCACCCCATGTTTGATGGTGACACACCATGTTTGATGGTAACACACAATGTTTGATGGTGGCACCTCATGTTTGATGGTGGCACCTCATGTTTGATGGTGGCACCCCATGTTTGATGGTGGCACACCATGTTTGATGGTGACACACCATGTTTGATGGTAACACACAATGTTTGATGGTGGCACCTCATGTTTGATGGTGGCACCTCATGTTTGATGGTGGCACACCATGTTTGATGGTGGCACACCATGTTTGATGGTGGCACACCATGTTTGATGGTGGCACACCATGTTTGATGGTGGCACCCCATGTTTGATGGTGGCACACCATGTTTGATGGTGGCACACCATGTTTGATGGTGACACACCATGTTTGATGGTGGCACACCATGTTTGATGGTGGCACACCATGTTTGATGGTGGCACCCCATGTTTGATGGTGGCACACCATGTTTGATGGTGGCACACCATGTTTGATGGTGGCACCCCATGTTTGATGGTGGCACACCATGTTTGATGGTGACACACCATGTTTGATGGTGGCACACCATGTTTGATGGTGACACACCATGTTTGATGGTGGCACACCATGTTTGATGGTGGCACACCATGTTTGATGGTGGCACCCCATGTTTGATGGTGGCACACCATGTTTGATGGTGGCACACCATGTTTGATGGTGGCACCCCATGTTTGATGGTGGCACACCATGTTTGATGGTGACACACCATGTTTGATGGTGGCACACCATGTTTGATGGTGGCACACCATGTTTGATGGTGACACACCATGTTTGATGGTGGCACACCATGTTTGATGGTGGCACACCATGTTTGATGGTGACACACCATGTTTGATGGTGGCACACCATGTTTGATGGTGGCACCCCATGTTTGATGGTGACACACCATGTTTGATGGTGGCACACCATGTTTGATGTGACACACCATGTTTGATGGTGGCACACCATGTTTGATGTGACACACCATGTTTGATGGTGGCACACCATGTTTGATGGTGGCACACCATGTTTGATGGTGGCACACCATGTTTGATGGTGGCACACCATGTTTGATGGTGACACACCATGTTTGATGGTGGCACACCATGTTTGATGGTGACACACCATGTTTGATGGTGGCACACCATGTTTGATGTGACACACCATGTTTGATGGTGGCACACCATGTTTGATGTGACACACCATGTTTGATGGTGGCACACCATGTTTGATGGTGGCACCCCATGTTTAATGGTGGCACACCATGTTTGATGGTGGCACACCATGTTTGATGGTGACACACCATGTTTGATGGTGGCACACCATGTTTGATGGTGGCACACCATGTTTGATGGTGGCACCCCATGTTTGATGGTGGCACACCATGTTTGATGGTGGCACACCATGTTTGATGGTGGCACCCCATGTTTGATGGTGGCACACCATGTTTGATGGTGACACACCATGTTTGATGGTGGCACACCATGTTTGATGGTGACACACCATGTTTGATGGTGGCACACCATGTTTGATGGTGGCACACCATGTTTGATGGTGGCACCCCATGTTTGATGGTGGCACACCATGTTTGATGGTGACACACCATGTTTGATGGTGACACACCATGTTTGATGGTGACACACCATGTTTGATGGTGACACACCATGTTTGATGGTGACACACCATGTTTGATGGTGACACACCATGTTTGATGGTGACACACCATGTTTGATGGTGACACACCATGTTTGATGGTGACACACCATGTTTGATGGTGACACACCATGTTTGATGGTGGCACACCATGTTTGATGGTGGCACACCATGTTTGATGGTGACACACCATGTTTGATGGTGACACACCATGTTTGATGGTGACACACCATGTTTGATGGTGGCACACCATGTTTGATGGTGGCACCCCATGTTTGATGGTGGCACACCATGTTTGATGGTGGCACACCATGTTTGATGGTGGCACACCATGTTTGATGGTGGCACACCATGTTTGATGGTGACACACAATGTTTGATGGTGGCACACCATGTTTGATGGTGGCACACCATGTTTAATGGTGGCACACCATGTTTGATGGTGACACACCATGTTTGATGGTGGCACCCCATGTTTGATGGTGACACACCATGTTTGATGGTAACACACAATGTTTGATGGTGGCACCTCATGTTTGATGGTGGCACACCATGTTTGATGGTGGCACACCATGTTTGATGTGACACACCATGTTTGATGGTGGCACACCATGTTTGATGGTGACACACCATGTTTGATGGTGGCACACCATGTTTGATGGTGACACACCATGTTTGATGGTGACACACCATGTTTAATGGTGACACACCATGTTTGATGGTGACACACCATGTTTGATGGTGACACACCATGTTTGATGGTGGCACACCATGTTTGATGGTGACACACCATGTTCGATGGTGACACCCCATGTTTGATGGTGGCACACCATGTTTGATGGTAGCACACCATGTTTGATGGTGGCACACCATGTTTGATGGTGGCACACCATGTTTGATGGTGGCACACCATGTTTGATGGTGACACACCATGTTTGATGGTGGCACACCATGTTTGATGGTGGCACACCATGTTTGATGGTGACACACCATGTTTGATGGTGGCACACCATGTTTGATGGTGACACACCATGTTTGATGGTGGCACACCATGTTTGATGGTGACACACCATGTTTGATGGTGACACCCCATGTTTGATGGTGACACCCCATGTTTGATGGTGACACACCATGTTTGATGGTGACACACCATGTTTGATGGTGACACACCATGTTTGATGGTGACACACCATGTTTGATGGTGGCACACCATGTTTGATGGTGGCACACCATGTTTGATGGTGACACACCATGTTTGATGGTGGCACACCATGTTTGATGGTGACACACCATGTTTGATGGTGGCACACCATGTTTGATGGTGGCACACCATGTTTGATGGTGGCACACTATGTTTGATGGTGGCACACCATGTTTGATGGTGGCACACCATGTTTGATGGTGACACACCATGTTTGATGGTGGCACACCATGTTTGATGGTGACACACCATGTTTGATGGTGGCACCCCATAAGTCAGTAATAACAATTACATATACAAGATGAACTCTCATTACAAATCACAATAGAGGAATTAACCGTTCAGTTCAGATGTTGAAATATTATCCAGAATTACCGTAACAATAAATAATAACATTGAATAACACTAAACCCATATTGAGTGTAAATGTAAATTGTTCACCAAGAACATGGAGAATAGTCGCTGTAAAAAGCTTAGTGAATAAGGTGAACAATGTTGTTATACACAATGGAAATCACAATACCATTATGAGTCTATGAATACTCGTTGATGATGTTATACTCAGCATAGTGATGGTTGATGGTGTTATACTCAGCGTTGTAAAGGTTGATTGTTTTATACTCAGCATAGTGATAGTTGATGGTGTTATACTCAGCATAGTGATGGTTGATAGTGTTATACTCAGCATAGTGAAGGTTGATGGTGTTATACTCAGCATAGTGATAGTTGATGGTGTTATACTCAGCATAGTGATGGTTGATGGTGTTATACTCAGCATAGTGATGGTTGATGGTGTTATACTCAGCATAGTGAAGGTTGATGGTGTTATACTCAGCATAGTGATGGTTGATGGTGTTATACTCAGCATAGTGAAGGTTGATGATGTTATACTCAGCATAGTGAAGGTTGATGATGTTATACTCAGCATAGTGAAGGTTGATGGTGTTATACTCAGCATAGTGAAGGTTGATGGTGTTATACTCAGCATAGTGAAGGTTGATGGTGCTATACTCAGCATAGTGAGGGTTGGTGGTGTTATTCTCAGCATTGTGATGGCTGGGGGTGTTATACTCAGCATAGTGATGGCTGGGGGTGTTATACTCAGCATAATGATGGCTGGTGGTGTTATACTCAGCATAGTGAGGGCTGGAGGTGTTATACTCAGCATAGTGAGGGCTGGTGGTGTTATACTCAGCATAGTGATGGCTGGGGGTGTTATACTCAGCATAATGATGGCTGGTGGTGTTATACTCAGCATAGTGAGGGCTGGTGGTGTTATACTCAGCATAGTGAGGGCTGGTGGTGTTATACTCAGCATAGTGAGGGCTGATGGTGTTATACTCAGCATAGTGAGGGCTGGGGGTGCTATACTCAGCATAGTGAGGGCTGGGGGTGTTATACTCAGCATAGTGAGGGCTGATGGTGTTATACTCAGCATAGTGAGGGCTGGTGGTGTTATACTCAGCATAGTGAGGGCTGATGGTGTTATACTCAGCATAGTGAGGGCTGGTGGTGTTATACTCAGCATAGTGAGGGCTGGTGGTGTTATACTCAGCATAGTGAGGGCTGGTGGTGTTATACTCAGCATAGTGAGGGCTGGGGGTGTTATACTCAGCATAGTGAGGGCTGATGGTGTTATACTCAGCATAGTGAGGGCTGGTGGTGTTATACTCAGCATAGTGAGGGCTGGTGGTGTTATACTCAGCATAGTGAGGTCTGCGACATACTCAGCATGGTGGTCCAGGAGTAGTCAGGGTCGAGGAGGCTGGTGTAGGCCTGGTAGGTGTCGTACTGCGAGTGTCGCAGAGAGTTGCTGCTCACCTGTGGCGGGATAATGACATGTTTATCCTGGCTCTCTAACACCTCACTCTGGGTAATATCATGTTTATCCTGGCTCTCTAACACCTCACTCTGGGTAATAACATGTTTATCCTGGCTCTCTAACACCTCACTCGGGATAATATCACGTTTATCCTGGCTCTCTAACACCTCACTCTGGGTAATATTATCTTTATCCTATCTCTGTCACACCTACATCAGGATTATATCGTGTGGAAAATGTTTACTACCACAAAATTTAATTAAAAAATATTAAATTAAAACTTTAAGAGAGTCACTCTTTGTTTAAGTTTAATTAACAAATTAATACGCAACTCATAAGTGTGTGGTTAATGAGAGCAACGCATTACGTGGAGCCGTTCGACTCCCTCTGGCTATTACGTCACGCACTGCCGTAAACAATAATAATAATAATAATAATCTTTATTTAGGTAAGGTACATACATAAAGAGATTTACAAAGTTTGTTGGCTTTATAGATAGAGCTAGTACATACAATGCCTAAAGCCACTATTACGCAAAGCGTTTCGGGCAGTATAATTAAGAAAATTATTAAGAAACAATTAAGACACTCAAATAGTTTCGCGTCTTATAAATTATATAACTATAAGAAACTAGCTAATACGTGAAAGAACTAATAGAATTAACACTGTTAATTCGAACTTGCAAACAGATAGCAACTTAAACTCTCAATGGTTAAATAATCTACGGTAGATTTGTGTTTGACTTGTGAGGCTCTGACGTCTGGGTCTACACCTACACGTCTGGGTCTACACCTACACGTCTGGGTCTACACCTACACGTCTGGGTCTACACCTACACGTCTGGGTCTACACCTACACGCCTGGGTCTACACCTACACGCCTGGGTCTACACCTACACGTCTGGGTCTACACCTACACGCCTGGGTCTACACCTACACGCCTGGGTCTACACCTACACGTCTGGGTCTACACCTACACGTCTGGGTCTACTCATACACGTCTGGGTCTACACCTACACGTCTGAGTCTACACCTACACGTCTGAGTCTACACCTACACGTCTGGGTCTACACCTACACGTCTGGGTCTACACCTACACGCCAGAGTCTACACCTACACGCCTGGGTCTACACCTACACGTCTGGGTCTACACCTACACGCCTGAGTCTACACCTACACGTCTGGGTCTACACCTACACGTCTGGGTCTACACCTACACGCCTGAGTCTACACCTACACGTCTGGGTCTACACCTACACGTCTGGGTCTACACCTACACGCCTGAGTCTACACCTACACGTCTGGGTCTACACCTACACGTCTGGGTCTACACCTACACGCCAGAGTCTACACCTACACGCCTGGGTCTACACCTACACGTCTGGGTCTACTCCTACACGTCTGGGTCTACACCTACACGTCTGGGTCTACACCTACACGCCTGGGTCTACACCTACACGTCTGGGTCTACACCTACACGTCTGGGTCTACACCTACACGTCTGGGTCTACACCTACACGTCTGGGTCTACTCATACACGTCTGGGTCTACACCTACACGCATGGGTCTACACCTACACGCCTGGGTCTACACCTACACGTCAGGGTCTACACCTACACGTCTGGGTCTACACCTACACGCCAGGGTCTACACCTACACGTCTGGGTCTACACCTACACGTCTGGGTATACACCTACACATCAGGGTCTACACCTACACGTCTGGGTCTACACCTACACGTCTGGGTCTACACCTACACGTCTGGGTCTACACCTACACGTCTGGGTCTACACCTAAACGTCAGGGTCTACACCTACACGTCTGGGTCTACACCTACACGTCTGGGAATACACCTACACATCAGGGTCTACACCTACACGTCTGGGTCTACACCTACACGTCTGGGTCTACTCCTACACGTCTGGGTCTACACCTACACGTCTGGGTCTACACCTACACGTCTGGGTCTACACCTACACGTCTGGGTCTACACCTACACGTCTGGGTCTACACCTACACGTCAGGGTCTACACCTACACGTCTGGGTCTACACCTACACGTCTGGGTATACACCTACACATCAGGGTCTACACCTACACGTCTGGGTCTACACCTACACGTCTGGGTCTACACCTACACGTCTGGGTCTACACCTACACGTCTGGGTCTACACCTACACGTCTGGGTCTACTCCTACACGTCTGGGTCTACACCTACACGTCTGGGTCTACTCCTACACGTCTGGGTCTACACCTACACGTCTGGGTCTACACCTACACATCTGGGTCTACACCTACACGTCTGGGTCTACACCTACACGTCTGGGTCTACACCTACACGTCAGGGTGTACACCTACACGTCTGGATCTACACCTACACGTCTGGGTCTACACCTACACGTCTGGGTCTACACCTACACGCCTGGGTCTACACCTACATGCCTGATTCTACACCTACACGTCAGGATCTACACCTACATGCCTGATTCTACACCTACACGACTGGGTCTACACCTACACGTCTGGGTCTACACCTACACGCCTGGGTCTACACCTACACGTCTAGGTCTACACCTACACGTCTGGGTCTACACCTACACGTCAGGGTCTACACCTACACGCCTGATTCTACACCTACACGCCTGGGTCTACACCTACACGCCAGGGTCTACACCTACACGCCTGGGTCTACTCCTACACGTCTGGGTCTACACCTTCACGTCTGGGTCTACACCTACACGTCTGGGTCTACTCATACACGCCAGGGTCTACGCCTACACGCCTGGGTCTACACCTACACGCCTGGGTCTACACCTACATGCCTGATTCTACACCTACACGTCAGGGTCTACACCTACATGCCTGATTCTACACCTACACGACTGGGTCTACACTTACACGTCTGGGTCTACACCTACACGCCTGGGTCTACACCTACATGCCTGATTCTACACCTACACGTCAGGGTCTACACCTACATGCCTGATTCTACACCTACACGTCTGGGTCTACACCTACACGTCAGGGTCTACACCTACACGCCTGATTCTACACCTACACGTCTGGGTCTACACCTACACGCCTGGGTCTACACCTACACGCCTGGGTCTACACCTACACGCCTGGGTCTACACCTACACGCCTGGGTATACACCTACACGCCTGGGTCTACACCTACACGTCTGGGTCTACACCTACACGTCTGGGTCTACACCTACACGTCTGGGTCTACACCTACACGCCTGGGTCTACACCTACACGCCTGAGTCTACACCTACACCCCTGGGTCTACACCTACACGCCAGGGTCTACACCTACACGCCTGGGTCTACACCTACACGCCAGGGTCTACACCTACACGTCTGGGTCTACACCTACACGCCAGGGTCTACACCTACACGCCTGGGTCTACACCTACACGCCTGGGTCTACACCTACACGTCTGGGTCTACACCTACACGTCTGGGTCTACACCTACACGTCTGGGTCTACTCCTACACGTCTGGGTCTACTCCTACACGTCTGGGTCTACACCTTCACGTCTGGGTCTACACCTACACGTCTGGGTCTACACCTACACGCCAGGGTCTACACCTACACCTCTGCGTCTACTCATACACGCCAGGGTCTACGCCTACACGCCTGGGTCTACAACTACACGTCTGGGTCTACACCTTCACGTCTGGGTCTATACCTACACGTCTGGGTCTACACCTACACGCCAGGGTCTACACCTACACCTCTGCGTCTACTCATACACGCCAGGGTCTACGCCTACACGCCTGGGTCTACAACTACACGCCTGGGTCTACACCTACATGCCTGATTCTACACCTACACGTCAGGGTCTACACCTACATGCCTGATTCTACACCTACACGTCTGAGTCTACACCTACACGTCAGGGTCTACACCTACACGCCTGATTCTACACCTACACGTCTGGGTCTACACCTACACGCCTGGGTCTACACCTACACGCCTGGGTCTACACCTTCACGTCTGGGTCTACACCTACACGTCTGGGTCTACTCATACACGCCAGGTTCTACGCCTACACGCCTGGGTCTACACCTACACGCCTGGGTCTACACCTACATGCCTGATTCTACACCTACACGTCAGGGTCTACACCTACATGCCTGATTCTACACCTACACGACTGGGTCTACACCTACACGTCTAGGTCTACACCTACACGCCTGGGTCTACACCTACATGCCTGATTCTACACCTACACGTCAGGGTCTACACCTACATGCCTGATTCTACACCTACACGACTGGGTCTACACCTACACGTCTGGGTCTACACCTACACGCCTGGGTCTACACCTACACGCCTGGGTCTACACCTACACGTCTGGGTCTACACCTACACGTCTGGGTCTACACCTACACGTCTGGGTCTACTCCTACACGTCTGGGTCTACTCCTACACGTCTGGGTCTACACCTTCACGTCTGGGTCTACACCTTCACGTCTGGGTCTACTCATACACGCCAGGGTCTACGCCTACACGCCTGGGTCTACACCTACACGCCTGGGTCTACACCTACATGCCTGATTCTACACCTACACGTCAGGGTCTACACCTACATGCCTGATTCTACACCTTCACGACTGGGTCTACACCTACACGTCTGGGTCTACACCTACACGCCTGGGTCTACACCTACATGCCTGATTCTACACCTACACGTCAGGGTCTACACCTACATGCCTGATTCTACACCTACACGACTGGGTCTACACCTACACGTCTGGGTCTACACCTACACGCCTGGGTCTACACCTACATGCCTGATTCTACACCTACACGTCAGGGTCTACACCTACATGCCTGATTCTACACCTACACGTCTGGGTCTACACCTACACGTCAGGGTCTACGCCTACACGCCTGATTCTACACCTACACGTCTGGGTCTACACCTACACGCCTGGGTCTACTCATACACGTCTGGGTCTACACCTACACGCCTGGGTCTACACCTACACGTCTGGGTCTACACCTACACGCCTGGGTCTACACCTACACGCCTGGGTCTACACCTACACGTCTGGGTCTACTCATACACGTCTGGGTCTACACCTACACGTCTGGGTGTACACCTACACGTCTGGGTCTACACCTACACGCCTGGGTCTACACCTACACGTCTGGGTCTACACCTACACGTCTGGGTCTACACCTACACGCCTGGGTCTACACCTACACGCCTGGGTCTACACCTACACGCCTGGGTCTACACCTACACGTCTGGGTCTACTCATACACGTCTGGGTCTACACCTACACGTCTGGGTGTACACCTACACGTCTGGGTCTACACCTACACGCCTGGGTCTACACCTACACGTCTGGGTCTACACCTACACGTCTGGGTCTACACCTACACGCCTGGGTCTACACCTACACGCCTGGGTCTACACCTACACGCCTGGGTCTACACCTACACGTCTGGGTCTACTCATACACGTCTGGGTCTACACCTACACGTCTGGGTGTACACCTACACGTCTGGGTCTACACCTACACGCCTGGGTCTACACCTACACGTCTGGGTCTACACCTACACGTCTGGGTCTACACCTACACGTCTGGGTCTACACCTACACGTCTGGGTCTACACCTACACGTCTGGGTCTACACCTTCACGCCTGGGTCTACACCTACACGTCTGGGTCTACACCTACACGTCTGGGTCTACACCTACACGCCTGGGTCTACGCCTACACGTCTGGGTCTACACCTACACGCCTGGGTCTACACCTACACGTCTGGGTCTACACCTACACGTCTGGGTCTACACCTACACGTCTGGGTCTACGCCTACACGTCTGGGTCTACGCCTACACGTCTGGGTCTACACCTACACGTCTGGGTCTACACCTACACGTCTGGGTCTACACCTACACGTCTGGGTCTACACCTACACGTCTGGGTCTACACCTACACGTCTGGGTCTACTCATACACGTCTGGGTCTACTCCTACACGTCTGGGTCTACACCTACACGTCTGGGTCTACGCCTACACGTCTGGGTCTACGCCTACACGTATGTATGTGTATACAAGATATTTGGAAGCTGGCCATAATTACTTTTGAACTATGTCAAATAAAATATAGATTAACTACTAAATGGTTTAAGCCCAAATTTAAACTCAACAAAATTTGAATAATGAAAAAACTCATGACATACCATTAGAATCTAAACAGAACCTTCCCACATGTTTATCTTGGCTCTTTATATCTCTCTGAATGTTATATCATGTCTATCCTAGTTCTCTTACACCTCTCTCAGGAATATACAATATATGTCCTGGAAAGGTGTCAGGGAAACACCGGACGGGCGGGAACTATTGACCATACTGGAGTGGGAGTCACTAGAGAAGCCTTTAGCTGGGAACGGTTCTCAGTAGACTGCAAGAGAACAATCAGATCTTAAGAATTTTGAGAATAAAGAAACCCGTTAAAAGCTTCTGGTCTCACACGAGGCAGCTCCTGAGTCACACCTACACATTATATATACTAATATAATACATACTAATACATACTAATATACTAATACATACTAATATACTGCCCGAAACGCTGCGCGTGCTAGTGGCTTTACAAGACTGTAATTACCATATTTGTATCCTCACATTCCTTATGTACATTCTTGTATATGCATAAATAAATAAATAAATAAATAAATAAATAAATATATGACCTGTGCTCTTTTTTTTTTTTTTATTAAGTTATGAGGTACATCTGCATTAGTGCAGCTGCCCTAGACTATATGAAGTGGAGTACAGTGTGTCAAAAAAAAAGCTAACTAGGTGATGCTATAAAATCCCCATCACACAGGATGGTTAGTCATACAGAGACATGTGATAAGCGGTCTGCACTGGCAGACTCCGGATGCATTTTGAGGATATCAACAACACAAGATTGAATAAGGTAGTTCTCAGCCATAACTCTAGAGGCTGGAAAACGCCCCATTTGGAAAATATTAGCATTTTAGACCATATCCTTACAAGAGACGATCAGCAGATGCTGTAAGTCAGTACAACTATGTAGCACACTGAAGGGATCTGAGGATAGGACAAGGGGCTTGAACATGAGGATGAAGGGATCAGTGCCCAACCATTTGGACCATTGGCGATCGAACACCGACCTGTAAGAAGCGATGCCGTCGCTCTGCCAACCAGTCTTCCCAGCCAAAGAGGATATTCACAACCAGAGCTTAAAATGGAAACACACATTACCCACCCACAACCATTACATACTAATATACGATGGAACACGTCCACAAAAGAAAGAAGTTGCTGAAGAATAAAGTGATAGAGGTAATATATCACTTTATTAAGATGATATATCACTCTATTAAGATAATATATCACTATATTATAATAATATATCACTCTTATAATAATATATATCACTATATTATGATAATATATCACTATTATGATAATATATCACTTTATTATGATATTATATCACTCTATTATGATAATATATCACTCTATTATGATAATATATCACTATTAGAATAATATATCACTCTATTATGATAATATATCACTATATTATGATAATATATCACTATTGTGATAATATATCACTATATTATGATAATATATCACTATTATGATAATATACCACTATTATAATATAGTGACTCATCGCATGAACACTGATTTACCTCATTAGGTGCATTGAGTCATTGTAGTCAGTGAGAGAAAATCAGAACCCAGGTTCGAGAATAGACTCGTCGAGATTGACATTGACAAGAGGCATCTTAAAGCTCTGTAGGAGATGGTGAGACAAGAGGCATCTTAAAGCTCTGCAGGAGATGGTGAGACAAGAGGCATCTTAAAGCTCTGTAGGAGATGGTGAGACAAGAGGCATCTTAAAGCTCTGTAGGAGATGGTGAGACAAGAGGCATCTTAAAGCTCTGTAGGAGATGGTGAGACAAGAGGCATCTTAAAGCTCTGTAGGAGATGGTGAGACAAGAGGCATCTAAAAGCTCTGCAGGAGATGGTGAGACAAGAGGCATCTTAGAGCTCTGCAGGAGATGGTGAGACAAGAGGCATCTTAGAGCTCTGCAGGAGATGGTGAGACAAGAGGCATCTTAGAGCTCTGCAGGAGATGGTGAGACAAGAGGCATCTTAGAGCTCTGCAGGAGATGGTGAGACAAGAGGCATCTTAGAGCTCTGCAGGAGATGGTGAGACAAGAGGCATCTAAAAGCTCTGCAGGAGATGGTGAGACAAGAGGCATCTTAAAGCTCTGTAGGAGATGGTGAGACAAGAGGCATCTTAAAGCTCTGTAGGAGATGGTGAGACAAGAGGCATCTAAAAGCTCTGCAGGAGATGGTGAGACAAGAGGCATCTAAAAGCTCTGCAGGAGATGGTGAGACAAGAGGCATCTTAAAGCTCTGTAGGAGATGGTGAGACAAGAGGCATCTAAAAGCTCTGCAGGAGATGGTGAGACAAGAGGCATCTTAAAGCTCTATAGGAGATGGTGAGACAAGAGGCATCTTAAAGCTCTGTAGGAGATGGTGAGACAAGAGGCATCTTAAACCTCTGTAGGAGATGGTGAGACAAGAGGCATCTTAAAGCTCTACACGGAACTAAGACACACAATTCCAGCAACAAAAATCCCTCTTCAGGACCTTGAGTCAGCTGTGTGTCGTTGACAGTACTGTCAGCGACACACAGGTGACATGGAGATAACACAGGTGACATGGAGATAATACATGGAGATAACATCCTAAATATAACACCCAGTATGATCACTATACTCTTGGTAACTCAGCCTCACTCGGCTGACAGCCAAGGACCGTCCACTTGCAACTGGACAAGAGCGAAGTCAAAGCTCCACCAGTCTACATAGATATAGACGGAGCACAGGACCGTATATGTCGCCACTTTAACCGGCATTCTCGGCCTCCACACACACCCCAGCAACCTCCACACACACCCCAGCAGCCTCCACACACACCCCAGCAGCCTCCACACACACCCCAGCAGCCTCCACACACACCCCAGCAGCCTCCACACACACCCCAGCAGCCTCCACACACACCCCAGCAGCCTCCACACACACCCCAGCAGCCTCCACACACACCCCAGCAGCCTCCACACACACCCCAGCAGCCTCCACACACACCCCAGCAGCCTCCACACACACCCCAGCAGCCTCTCCACACACACCCTAGCAGCCTCCACACACACCCTAGCAGCCTCCACACACACCCCAGCAGCCTACACACACACCCCAGCAGCCTCCACACACACCCCAGCAGCCTCCACACACACCCCAGCAGCCTCCACACACACCCCAGCAGCCTCCACACACACCCCAGCAGCCTCCACACACACCCCAGCAGCCTCCACACACACCCCAGCAGCCTCTCCACACACACACCCTAGCAGCCTCCACACACACCCTAGCAGCCTCCACACACACCCCAACAGCCTCCACACACACCCCAGCAGCCTCCACACACACCCCAGCAGCCTCCACACACACCCCAGCAGCCTCCACACACACCCCAGCAGCCTCCACACACACCCCAACAGCCTCCACACACACCCCAGCAGCCTCCACACACACCCCAGCAGCCTCCACACACACCCCAGCAGCCTCCACACACACCCCAGCAGCCTCCACACACACCCCAGCAGCCTCCACACACACCCTAGCAGCCTCCACACACACCCCAGCAGCCTCCACACACACCCTAGCAGCCTCCACACACACCCTAGCAGCCTCCACACACGCCCCAGCAGCCTCCACACACACCCCAGCAGCCTCCACACACACCCCAGCAGCCTCCACACACACCCCAGCAGCCTCCACACACACCCCAGCAGCCTCCACACACGCCCCAGCAGCCTCCACACACACCCCAGCAGCCTCCACACACACCCCAGCAGCCTCCACACACACCCCAGCAGCCTCCACACACGCCCCAGCAGCCTCCACACACACCCCAGCAGCCTCCACACACACCCCAGCAGCCTCCACACACACCCCAGCAGCGTAATGACCATCAAAGAAAGGTGCTCCATTACCAACCTCAGCAACGCTCTGAACAGCGTCACCATCAACACCATTCTCAACACAGTATTCGACTGTTGTATCGGTGGCTAAGTAGCGGCGATCATCAGCCTGGGCAACCTCTGAACCCGGTAGCCAGCTCCTGCTTCATATGAAGTCGAGCGGCGGCTTAATGCTGAAAATTGGTGATGACTTATCAAGTGTTATTGCCACCAGAGAGGACATCAGGAGGTGACCTGCTGACCCAAAAGGGATTTAGATAGGAACAAATGTTGAGAGATAAACTCAGACCAGTCCAGGAAATGTCGAAATATTAGGATGTAACACACACGTACACGTACACGTGTAAGGAAACATTCAGAACCTTGTATACCACATATGTAAGACCAATCCTGGAGTATGCAGCCCCCACCATGGAGTCCGTACCTTGTCAAGCACAAGACGAAGCTGGAAAAAGTTCAAAGGTATGCCACTAGACTAGTCTCAGAACTAAGAGGCAAGAGTTACGAGGAAAGGCTGCGAGAAATACACTACACAACTCTGGAAGACAGAAGAGTAAGGGGAGACATGATCACTACCTACAAAATTCTCAGAGGAATAGACAAGGTAGATAAGGATAAAATGTTTAACCCTGGTGGTACGCGAACAAGGGGACACAGGTGGAAGCTGAGTACCCAAATGAGCCAAAGAGACATTAGAAAGAACTTTTTCAGTGTCAGAGTAGTTAGAAATGGAATGCATTAGGCAGTGATGTGGTGGAGGCTGACTCCATACAGTTTGAAAAGTAGATATGATAGAGCCCAGTAGGCTCAGAAATCTGTACACAAGTTGAACAAATCCACAAGGGCCGTGACGAGGATTCGAACCTGCGTCCGGGAGCATCCCAGACACTGCCTTAATGTTCATTTGATGCATCACGTTAGTGTAATCTGTGTGTGTTCTGTACACCTGTTGATTGACGGTTGAGAGGCGGGACCAAAGAGCCCGAGCTCAACCCCCGCAAGCACAACTAGGTGAGTAGTAGGTACATCAACAACCTTGGCAACCATCCTCAGCTGACTACTGGCAACCATCCTCAGCTGACTACTGGCAACCTTCCACAGCTGCCTACTGGCAACCATCCTCAGCTGACTACTGGCAACCATCCACAGCTGACTACTGGCAACCATCCTCAGCTGACTACTGGCAACCATCCTCAGCTGACTACTGGCAACCATCCTCAGCTGACTACTGGCAACCATCCTCAGCTGACTACTGGCAACCATCCACAGCTGACTACTGGCAACCATCCTCAGCTGCCTACTGGCAACCATCCTCAGCTGACTACTGGCAACCATCCACAGCTGACTACTGGCAACCATCCTCACCTGACTACTGGCAACCATCCACAGCTGACTACTGGCAACCATCCTCAGCTGACTACTGGCAACCATCCTCAGCTGACTACTGGCAACCATCCTCAGCTGACTACTGGCAACCATCCTCAGCTGACTACTGGCAACCATCCACAGCTGCCTTACTGGCAACCATCCTCAGCTGCCTACTGGCAACCATCCTCAGCTGCCTACTGGCAACCATCCTCAGCTGACTACTGGCAACCATCCACAGCTGACTACTGGCAACCATCCTCAGCTGACTACTGGCAACCATCCACAGCTGACTACTGGCAACAATCCTCAGCTGCCTACTGGCAACCATCCTCAGCTGACTACTGGCAACCATCCTCAGCTGCCTACTAGCAACCATCCTCAGCTGCCTTACTGGCAACCATCCACAGCTGACTACTGGCAACCATCCTCAGCTGCCTTACTGGCAACCATCCTCAGCTGCCTACTGGCAACCATCCTCAGCTGACTACTGGCAACCATCCTCAGCTGCCTTACTGGCAACCATCCTCAGCTGCCTTACTGGCAACCATCCACAGCTGACTACTGGCAACCATCCACAGCTGACTACTGGCAACCATCCTCACCTGACTACTGGCAACCATCCACAGCTGACTACTGGCAACCATCCTCAGCTGACTACTGGCAACCATCCTCAGCTGACTACTGGCAACCATCCTCAGCTGACTACTGGCAACCATCCTCAGCTGACTACTGGCAACCATCCACAGCTGCCTTACTGGCAACCATCCTCAGCTGCCTACTGGCAACCATCCTCAGCTGCCTACTGGCAACCATCCTCAGCTGACTACTGGCAACCATCCACAGCTGACTACTGGCAACCATCCTCAGCTGACTACTGGCAACCATCCACAGCTGACTACTGGCAACAATCCTCAGCTGCCTACTGGCAACCATCCTCAGCTGACTACTGGCAACCATCCTCAGCTGCCTACTAGCAACCATCCTCAGCTGCCTTACTGGCAACCATCCACAGCTGACTACTGGCAACCATCCTCAGCTGCCTTACTGGCAACCATCCTCAGCTGCCTACTGGCAACCATCCTCAGCTGACTACTGGCAACCATCCTCAGCTGCCTTACTGGCAACCATCCTCAGCTGCCTTACTGGCAACCATCCACAGCTGACTACTGGCAACCATCCACAGCTGACTACTGGCAACCATCCTCAGCTGACTACTGGCAACCATCCTCAGCTGCCTTACTGGCAACCATCCTCAGCTGCCTTACTGGCAACCATCCTCAGCTGCCTTACTGACAACCATCCTCAGCTGCCTTACTGGCAACCATCCACAGCTGACTACTGGCAACCATCCTCAGCTGACTACTGGCAACCATCCTCAGCTGACTACTGGCAACCATCCTCAGCTGCCTTACTGGCAACCATCCTCAGCTGACTACTGGCAACCATCCTCAGCTGACTACTGGCAACCATCCTCAGCTGACTACTGGCAACCATCCTCAGCTGACTACTGGCAACCATCCACAGCTGCCTTACTGGCAACCATCCTCAGCTGCCTTACTGGCAACCATCCTCAGCTGCCTTACTGGCAACCATCCACAGCTGCCTTACTGGCAACCATCCTCAGCTGACTACTGGCAACCATCCTCAGCTGCCTTACTGGCAACCATCCTCAGCTGACTACTGGCAACCATCCTCAGCTGACTACTGGCAACCATCCTCACCTGCCTTACTGGCAACCATCCTCAGCTGCCTTACTGGCAACCATCCTCAGCTGCCTTACTGGCAACCATCCACAGCTGACTACTGGCAACCATCCTCAGCTGCCTTACTGGCAACCATCCTCAGCTGACTACTGGCAACCATCCACAGCTGACTACTGGCAACCATCCTCAGCTGCCTTACTGGCAACCATCCACAGCTGACTACTGGCAACCATCCACAGCTGCCTACTGGCAACCATCCTCAGCTGCCTTACTGGCAACCATCCTCAGCTGCCTTACTGGCAACCATCCTCAGCTGACTACTGGCAACCATCCTCAGCTGCCTTACTGGCAACCATCCTCAGCTGCCTTACTGGCAACCATCCTCAGCTGCCTTACTGGCAACCATCCACAGCTGACTACTGGCAACCATCCTCAGCTGACTACTGGCAACCATCCTCAGCTGACTACTGGCAACCATCCTCAGCTGCCTTACTGGCAACCATCCTCAGCTGCCTTACTGGCAACCATCCTCAGCTGACTACTGGCAACCATCCACAGCTGCCTTACTGGCAACCATCCTCAGCTGACTACTGGCAACCATCCTCAGCTGACTACTGGCAACCATCCTCAGCTAGCTGCCTTACTGGCAACCATCCTCAGCTGCCTACTGGCAACCATCCTCAGCTGCCTTACTGGCAACCATCCTCAGCTGCCTACTGGCAACCATCCTCAGCTGCCTTACTGGCAACCATCCTCAGCTGACTACTGGCAACCATCCTCAGCTGACTACTGGCAACCATCCACAGCTGCCTTACTGGCAACCATCCTCAGCTGCCTTACTGGCAACCATCCTCAGCTGCCTACTGGCAATCATCCTCAGCTGCCTTACTGGTAACCATCCTCAGCTGACTACTGGCAACCATCCTCAGCTGACTACTGGCAACCATCCACAGCTGCCTTACTGGCAACCATCCTCAGCTGACTACTGGCAACCATCCACAGCTGACTACTGGCAACCATCCTCAGCTGACTACTGGCAACCATCCACAGCTGACTACTGGCAACCATCCTCAGCTGACTACTGGCAACCATCCTCAGCTGCCTACTGGCAACCATCCACAGCTGCCTTACTGGCAACCATCCTCAGCTGCCTTACTGGCAACCATCCACAGCTGCCTACTGGCAACCATCCTCAGCTGCCTACTGGCAACCATCCACAGCTGACTACTGGCAACCATCCTCAGCTGCCTTACTGGCAACCATCCACAGCTGCCTTACTGGCAACCATCCTCAGCTGACTACTGGCAACCATCCTCAGCTGCCTTACTGGCAACCATCCTCAGCTGACTACTGGCAACCATCCTCAGCTGACAACTGGCAACCATCCTCAGCTGCCTTACTGGCAACCATCCTCAGCTGCCTTACTGGCAACCATCCTCAGCTGCCTTACTGGCAACCATCCACAGCTGACTACTGGCAACCATCCTCAGCTGCCTTACTGGCAACCATCCTCAGCTGACTACTGGCAACCATCCACAGCTGACTACTGGCAACCATCCTCAGCTGCCTTACTGGCAACCATCCACAGCTGACTACTGGCAACCATCCACAGCTGCCTACTGGCAACCATCCTCAGCTGCCTTACTGGCAACCATCCTCAGCTGCCTTACTGGCAACCATCCTCAGCTGACTACTGGCAACCATCCTCAGCTGCCTTACTGGCAACCATCCTCAGCTGCCTTACTGGCAACCATCCTCAGCTGCCTTACTGGCAACCATCCACAGCTGACTACTGGCAACCATCCTCAGCTGACTACTGGCAACCATCCTCAGCTGACTACTGGCAACCATCCTCAGCTGCCTTACTGGCAACGATCCTCAGCTGCCTTACTGGCAACCATCCTCAGCTGACTACTGGCAACCATCCACAGCTGCCTACTGGCAACCATCCTCAGCTGACTACTGGCAACCATCCTCAGCTGACTACTGGCAACCATCCTCAGCTAGCTGCCTTACTGGCAACCATCCTCAGCTGCCTACTGGCAACCATCCTCAGCTGCCTTACTGGCAACCATCCTCAGCTGCCTACTGGCAACCATCCTCAGCTGCCTTACTGGCAACCATCCTCAGCTGACTACTGGCAACCATCCTCAGCTGACTACTGGCAACCATCCACAGCTGCCTTACTGGCAACCATCCTCAGCTGCCTTACTGGCAACCATCCTCAGCTGCCTACTGGCAATCATCCTCAGCTGCCTTACTGGTAACCATCCTCAGCTGACTACTGGCAACCATCCTCAGCTGACTACTGGCAACCATCCACAGCTGCCTTACTGGCAACCATCCTCAGCTGACTACTGGCAACCATCCACAGCTGACTACTGGCAACCATCCTCAGCTGACTACTGGCAACCATCCACAGCTGACTACTGGCAACCATCCTCAGCTGACTACTGGCAACCATCCTCAGCTGCTTTACTGGCAACCAATCCACAGCTGCCTTACTGGCAACCATCCTCAGCTGCCTTACTGGCAACCATCCACAGCTGCCTACTGGCAACCATCCTCAGCTGCCTACTGGCAACCATCCACAGCTGACTACTGGCAACCATCCTCAGCTGCCTTACTGGCAACCATCCTCAGCTGCCTTACTGGCAACCATCCTCAGCTGACTACTGGCAACCATCCACAGCTGCCAACTGGCAACCATCCTCAGCTGACTACTGGCAACCATCCACAGCTGACTACTGGCAACCATCCCTCAGCTGACTACTGGCAACCATCCACAGCTGACTACTGGCAACCATCCTCAGCTGACTACTGGCAACCATCCTCAGCTGCCTACTGGCAACCATCCACAGCTGACTACTGGCAACCATCCTCAGCTGACTACTGGCAACCATCCTCAGCTGCCTTACTGGCAACCATCCTCAGCTGACTACTGGCAACCATCCACAGCTGACTACTGGCAACCATCCTCAGCTGACTACTGGCAACCATCCTCAGCTGCCTTACTGGCAACCTTCCACAGCTGACTACTGGCAACCATCCACAGCTGACTACTGGCAACCATCCTCAGCTGACTACTGGCAACCATCCTCAGCTGCCTTACTTGCAACCATCCTCAGCTGCCTTACTGGCAACCATCCTCACCTGACTACTGGCAACCATCCTCAGCTGACTACTGGCAACCATCCACAGCTGACTACTGGCAACCATCCACAGCTGACTACTGGCAACCATCCTCACCTGACTACTGGCAACCATCCACAGCTGACTACTGGCAACCATCCACAGCTGACTACTGGCAACCATCCTCAGCTGCCATACTGGCAACCATCCTCAGCTGACTACTGGCAACCATCCACAGCTGCCTACTGGCAACCATCCTCACCTGACTACTGGCAACCATCCACAGCTGACTACTGGCAACCATCCACAGCTGACTACTGGCAACTATCCACAGCTGACTACTGGCAACCATCCTCAGCTGCCTTACTGGCAACCATCCTCAGCTGACTACTGGCAACCATCCACAGCTGACTACTGGCAACCATCCTCACCTGACTACTGGCAACCATCCACAGCTGACTACTGGCAACCATCCACAGCTGCCTTACTGGCAACCATCCTCAGCTGCCTTACTGGCAACCATCCTACGCTGCCTACTGGCAATCATCCTCAGCTGCCTTACTGGCAACCATCCTCAGCTGACTACTGGCAACCATCCTCAGCTGACTACTGGCAACCATCCACAGCTGCCTTACTGGCAACCATCCTCAGCTGACTACTGGCAACCATCCACAGCTGACTACTGGCAACCATCCTCAGCTGACTACTGGCAACCATCCACAGCTGACTACTGGCAACCATCCTCAGCTGACTACTGGCAACCATCCTCAGCTGCCTACTGGCAACCATCCACAGCTGCCTTACTGGCAACCATCCTCAGCTGCCTTACTGGCAACCATCCACAGCTGCCTACTGGCAACCATCCTCAGCTGCCTACTGGCAACCATCCACAGCTGACTACTGGCAACCATCCTCAGCTGCCTTACTGGCAACCATCCTCAGCTGCCTTACTGGCAACCATCCTCAGCTGACTACTGGCAACCATCCACAGCTGCCAACTGGCAACCATCCTCAGCTGACTACTGGCAACCATCCACAGCTGACTACTGGCAACCATCCTCAGCTGACTACTGGCAACCATCCACAGCTGACTACTGGCAACCATCCTCAGCTGACTACTGGCAACCATCCTCAGCTGCCTACTGGCAACCATCCACAGCTGACTACTGGCAACCATCCTCAGCTGACTACTGGCAACCATCCTCAGCTGCCTTACTGGCAACCATCCTCAGCTGACTACTGGCAACCATCCACAGCTGACTACTGGCAACCATCCTCAGCTGACTACTGGCAACCATCCTCAGCTGCCTTACTGGCAACCATTCCACAGCTGACTACTGGCAACCATCCACAGCTGACTACTGGCAACCATCCTCAGCTGCCTACTGGCAACCATCCTCAGCTGCCTTACTTGCAACCATCCTCAGCTGCCTTACTGGCAACCATCCTCACCTGACTACTGGCAACCATCCTCAGCTGACTACTGGCAACCATCCACAGCTGACTACTGGCAACCATCCACAGCTGACTACTGGCAACCATCCTCACCTGACTACTGGCAACCATCCACAGTTGACTACTGGCAACCATCCACAGCTGACTACTGGCAACCATCCTCAGCTGCCATACTGGCAACCATCCTCAGCTGACTACTGGCAACCATCCACAGCTGCCTACTGGCAACCATCCTCACCTGACTACTGGCAACCATCCACAGCTGACTACTGGCAACCATCCACAGCTGACTACTGGCAACCATCCACAGCTGACTACTGGCAACCATCCTCAGCTGCCTTACTGGCAACCATCCTCAGCTGACTACTGGCAACCATCCACAGCTGACTACTGGCAACCATCCTCACCTGACTACTGGCAACCATCCACAGCTGACTACTGGCAACCATCCACAGCTGACTACTGGCAACCATCCACAGCTGACTACTGGCAACCATCCTCAGCTGCCTTACTGGCAACCATCCTCAGCTGACTACTGGCAACCATCCACAGCTGACTACTGTGCAACCATCCTCAGCTGCCTTACTGGCAACCATCCTCAGCTGCATTACTGGCAACCATCCACAGCTGCCTTACTGGCACCATCCTCAGCTGACTACTGGCAACCATCTCAGCTGCCTTACTGGCAACCATCCATCAGCTGACTACTGGCGAACCATCCTCAGCTGACTACTGGCAACCATCCACAGCTGCCTTACTGGCAACCATCCTCAGCTGACTACTGGCAACCATCCTCAGCTGACTACTGGCAACCATCCTCAGCTGACTACTGGCAACCATCCACAGCTGACTACTGGCAACCATCCTCAGCTGACTACTGGCAACCATCCTCAGCTGCCTACTGGCAACCATCCTCAGCTGACTACTGGCAACCATCCTCAGCTGCCTTACTGGCAACCATCCTCAGCTGACTACTGGCAACCATCCACAGCTGACTACTGGCAACCATCCTCAGCTGACTACTGGCAACCATCCTCACCTGACTACTGGCAACCATCCTCAGCTGACTACTGGCAACCATCCTCACCTGACTACTGGCAACCATCCTCAGCTGCCTTACTGGCAACCATCCTCACCTGACTACTGGCAACCATCCTCAGCTGCCTTACTGGCAACCATCCTCAGCTGACTACTGGCAACCATCCACAGCTGACTACTGGCAACCATCCTCAGCTGACTACTGGCAACCATCCTCACCTGACTACTGGCAACCATCCTCAGCTGACTACTGGCAACCATCCACAGCTGCCTTACTGGCAACCATCCTCAGCTGCCTACTGGCAACCATCCTCAGCTGACTACTGGCAACCATCCACAGCTGACTACTGGCAACCATCCTCACCTGACTACTGGCAACCATCCTCAGCTGACTACTGGCAACCATCCACAGCTGCCTTACTGGCAACCATCCTCAGCTGCCTACTGGCAACCATCCTCAGCTGACTACTGGCAACCATCCTCAGCTGACTACTGGCAACCATCCACAGCTGACTACTGGCAAACATCCTCAGCTGACTACTGGCAACCATCCTCAGCTGACTACTGGCAACCATCCTCAGCTGACTTGGCAACCATCCACAGCTGACTACTGGCAACCATCCTCAGCTGACTACTGGCATCCATCCTCAGCTGACTACTGGCAACCATCCTCAGCTGACTACTGGCAACCATCCTCAGCTGACTTACTGCAACCATCCTCAGCTGCTACTGGCAACCATCCACAGCTGACTACTGGCAACCATCCTCAGCTGACTACTGGCAACCATCCTCAGCTGCCTTACTGGCAACCATCCACAGCTGACTACTGGCAACCATCCTCAGCTGCCTTACTGGCAACCATCCACAGCTGCCTTACTGGCAACCATCCTCAGCTGCCTTACTGGCAACCATCCACAGCTGACTACTGGCAACCATCCTCAGCTGCCTTACTGGCAACCATCCACAGCTGACTACTGGCAACCATCCTCAGCTGACTACTGGCAACCATCCTCAGCTGCCTACTGGCAACCATCCTCAGCTGACTACTGGCAACCATCCTCAGCTGACTACTGGCAACCATCCTCAGCTGACTACTGGCAACCATCCTCAGCTGACTACTGGCAACCATCCTCACCTGACTACTGGCAACCATCCTCACCTGACTACTGGCAACCATCCTCAGCTGACTACTGGCAACCATCCTCAGCTGACTACTGGCAACCATCCACAGCTGACTACTGGCAACCATCCTCAGCTGACTACTGGCAACCATCCACAGCTGCCTTACTGGCAACCATCCTCAGCTGACTACTGGCAACCATCCTCAGCTGACTACTGGCAACCATCCTCAGCTGCCTTACTGGCAACCATCCTCAGCTGACTACTGGCAACCATCCACAGCTGCCTACTGGCAACCATCCTCAGCTGACTACTGGCAACCATCCTCAGCTGCCTACTGGCAACCATCCTCAGCTGACTACTGGCAACCATCCACAGCTGCCTTACTGGCAACCATCCTCAGCTGACTACTGGCAACCATCCTCAGCTGACTACTGGCAACCATCCTCAGCTGCCTACTGGCAACCATCCTCAGCTGACTACTGGCAACCATCCACAGCTGACTACTGGCAACCATCCTCAGCTGACTACTGGCAACCATCCACAGCTGACTACTGGCAACCATCCACAGCTGACTACTGGCAACCATCCTGAGCTGCCTACTGGCAACCATCCTCAGCTGCCTACTGGCAACCATCCTCAGCTGACTACTGGCAACCATCCTCAGCTGACTACTGGCAACCATCCTCAGCTGACTACTGGCAACCATTCTCAGCTGACTACTGGCAACCATCCACAGCTGCCTTACTGGCAACCATCCTCAGCTGCCTTACTGGCAACCATCCACAGCTGACTACTGGCAACCATCCACAGCTGACTACTGGCAACCATCCACAGCTGCCTACTGGCAACCATCCTCAGCTGACTACTGGCAACCATCCTCAGCTGACTACTGGCAACCATCCTCAGCTGACTACTGGCAACCATCCTCACCTGACTACTGGCAACCATCCTCAGCTGACTACTGGCAACCATCCTCAGCTGACTACTGGCAACCATGCTCACCTGACTACTGGCAACCATCCTCACCTGACTACTGGCAACCATCCTCAGCTGACTACTGGCAACCATCCTCAGCTGACTACTGGCAACCATCCACAGCTGCCAACTGGCAACCATCCACAGCTGACTACTGGCAACCATCCTCACCTGACTACTGGCAACCATCCTCACCTGACTACTGGCAACCATCCTCAGCTGACTACTGGCAACCATCCTCAGCTGACTACTGGCAACCATCCTCACCTGACTACTGGCAACCATCCTCAGCTGACTACTGGCAACCATCCTCACCTGACTACTGGCAACCATCCTCACCTGACTACTGGCAACCATCCACAGCTGCCAACTGGCAACCATCCACAGCTGACTACTGGCAACCTTCCTCAGCTGACTACTGGCAACCATCCTCACCTGACTACTGGCAACCATCCTCACCTGACTACTGGCAACCATCCTCACCTGACTACTGGCAACCATCCTCAGCTGACTACTGGCAACCATCCTCAGCTGACTACTGGCAACCATCCTCACCTGACTACTGGCAACCATCCACAGCTGACTACTGGCAACCATCCTCAGCTGACTACTGGCAACCATCCTCAGCTGACTACTGGCAACCATCCTCACCTGACTACTGGCAACCATCCACAGCTGACTACTGGCAACCATCCACAGCTGACTACTGGCAACCATCCTCAGCTGACTACTGGCAACCATCCTCAGCTGACTACTGGCAACCATCCTCAGCTGACTACTGGCAACCATCCTCACCTGACTACTGGCAACCATCCTCAGCTGACTACTGGCAACCATCCACAGCTGACTACTGGCAACCATCCTCAGCTGACTACTGGCAACCATCCTCACCTGACTACTGGCAACCATCCACAGCTGACTACTGGCAACCATCCTCAGCTGACTACTGGCAACCATCCTCAGCTGACTACTGGCAACCATCCTCACCTGACTACTGGCAACCATCCACAGCTGACTACTGGCAACCATCCACAGCTGACTACTGGCAACCATCCTCAGCTGACTACTGGCAACCATCCTCAGCTGCCTTACTGGCAACCATCCTCAGCTGACTACTGGCAACCATCCACAGCTGCCTACTGGCAACCATCCTCAGCTGACTACTGGCAACCATCCTCAGCTGCCTACTGGCAACCATCCTCAGCTGACTACTGGCAACCATCCACAGCTGCCTTACTGGCAACCATCCTCAGCTGACTACTGGCAACCATCCTCAGCTGACTACTGGCAACCATCCTCAGCTGCCTACTGGCAACCATCCTCAGCTGACTACTGGCAACCATCCACAGCTGACTACTGGCAACCATCCTCAGCTGACTACTGGCAACCATCCACAGCTGACTACTGGCAACCATCCACAGCTGACTACTGGCAACCATCCTGAGCTGCCTACTGGCAACCATCCTCAGCTGCCTACTGGCAACCATCCTCAGCTGACTACTGGCAACCATCCTCAGCTGACTACTGGCAACCATCCTCAGCTGACTACTGGCAACCATTCTCAGCTGACTACTGGCAACCATCCACAGCTGCCTTACTGGCAACCATCCTCAGCTGCCTTACTGGCAACCATCCACAGCTGACTACTGGCAACCATCCACAGCTGACTACTGGCAACCATCCACAGCTGCCTACTGGCAACCATCCTCAGCTGACTACTGGCAACCATCCTCAGCTGACTACTGGCAACCATCCTCACCTGACTACTGGCAACCATCCTCACCTGACTACTGGCAACCATCCTCAGCTGACTACTGGCAACCATCCTCAGCTGACTACTGGCAACCATGCTCACCTGACTACTGGCAACCATCCTCACCTGACTACTGGCAACCATCCTCAGCTGACTACTGGCAACCATCCTCAGCTGACTACTGGCAACCATCCACAGCTGCCAACTGGCAACCATCCACAGCTGACTACTGGCAACCATCCTCACCTGACTACTGGCAACCATCCTCACCTGACTACGGGCAACCATCCTCACCTGACTACTGGCAACCATCCTCAGCTGACTACTGGCAACCATCCTCACCTGACTACTGGCAACCATCCTCAGCTGACTACTGGCAACCATCCTCACCTGACTACTGGCAACCATCCTCACCTGACTACTGGCAACCATCCACAGCTGCCAACTGGCAACCATCCACAGCTGACTACTGGCAACCTTCCTCAGCTGACTACTGGCAACCATCCTCACCTGACTACTGGCAACCATCCTCACCTGACTACTGGCAACCATCCTCACCTGACTACTGGCAACCATCCTCAGCTGACTACTGGCAACCATCCTCAGCTGACTACTGGCAACCATCCTCACCTGACTACTGGCAACCATCCACAGCTGACTACTGGCAACCATCCTCAGCTGACTACTGGCAACCATCCTCAGCTGACTACTGGCAACCATCCTCACCTGACTACTGGCAACCATCCACAGCTGACTACTGGCAACCATCCACAGCTGACTACTGGCAACCATCCTCAGCTGACTACTGGCAACCATCCTCAGCTGACTACTGGCAACCATCCTCAGCTGACTACTGGCAACCATCCTCACCTGACTACTGGCAACCATCCTCAGCTGACTACTGGCAACCATCCACAGCTGACTACTGGCAACCATCCTCAGCTGACTACTGGCAACCATCCTCACCTGACTACTGGCAACCATCCACAGCTGACTACTGGCAACCATCCTCAGCTGACTACTGGCAACCATCCTCAGCTGACTACTGGCAACCATCCTCACCTGACTACTGGCAACCATCCACAGCTGACTACTGGCAACCATCCACAGCTGACTACTGGCAACCATCCTCACCTGACTACTGGCAACCATCCTCAGCTGCCTTACTGGCAACCATCCTCACCTGACTACTGGCAACCATCCACAGCTGACTACTGGCAACCATCCTCAGCTGACTACTGGCAACCATCCACAGCTGACTACTGGCAACCATCCTCACCTGACTACTGGCAACCATCCTCAGCTGCCTTACTGGCAACCATCCTCAGCTGACTACTGGCAACCATCCACAGCTGACTACTGGCAACCATCCTCAGCTGACTACTGGCAACCATCCACAGCGGCCTTACTGGCAACCATCCTCAGCTGACTACTGGCAACCATCCACAGCTGACTACTGGCAACCATCCACAGCTGACTACTGGCAACCATCCTCAGCTGCCTTACTGGCAACCATCCTCAGCTGACTACTGGCAACCATCCACAGCTGACTACTGGCAACCATCCTCAGCTGACTACTGACAACCATCCTCAGCTGCCTTACTGGCAACCATCCTCAGCTGACTACTGGCAACCATCCACAGCTGACTACTGGCAACCATCCTCAGCTGACTACTGACAACCATCCTCAGCTGCCTTACTGGCAACCATCCTCAGCTGACTACTGGCAACCATCCTCACCTGACTACTGGCAACCATCCTCAGCTGACTACTGGCAACCATCCACAGCTGACTACTGGCAACCATCCTCAGCTGACTGGTCAAAGAATACGCATTCACGTGGGATCAATCCCTCAGCATAATGGCAGCCAACATCCGGGGCGTCATTAGCACGCGGGACTTGTGATCCTGTGGTCCTGGGTTCGATCCCAGGCGCCGGCGAGAAACCATGGGCAGAGTTTCTTTCACCCCATGCCCCTGTTACCTAGCAGTAAAATAGGTACCTGGGTGTTAGTCAGCTGTCACGGGCTGCTTCCTGGGGGTGGAGGCCTGGTCGAGGACCGGGCCGCGGGGACACTAAAGCCCCGAAATCATCTCAAGATAACCTCAAGATAACCTGCCGCCTCTCACAGGCGTCACCCAATTGTTAACTTAATAACTTTAGTCTTCCCTACTGCAGAAGGCAGATGTGGTTTCGATCCACAAAGAGTCGTTCAATGTCTCTTGTTTTTCAGTAAGCACAGACCAGTGTCACTGCTTTTAATTACCGCCAAAATTCATGAGACATTTATCCTCTCGACAAATGACATAATGTTTTGATCATCAGTTACTATGTGGTCAACAATATGGTTTTGGAAATTATCGTTCCACCACCGATCTTTTTCTGGCTCTCTGCATCAGTCACTAGATGAGACAAAGATCAGCTGTATGCTTGCACATTGGATTACAAGCAAATTTTCAGGCACTGCATAACGAAGGCCCTATTTTAGAGCTAATGAGGAACTACCTTCAAGAACAAACTTAGAGCAAAATGGAGCAAAATTTGGAGGCCACTCAATTGGTGCCAGCGTACTGCTGGGTAGTGTCCTTGGCCCTTTGTTGTGAAATGATGTGTAACAGATCTGTAACAGATCATCAGTGATCTGTTACACCTCATTCCTAAAGCTCGGGACAATGCTAATGACTGTATTCTAACCTTTACCTACGGAATAGAAGAAATACCAACTACTATGAGGATCATTGATCATTTCTTGCAGCAATATCTTCCTGGGGCTGGAGATGGCAGATCTCGGCTGAGAAAATACAAGCAACTCGGACACCTATACAAATGTGAAGTTAAGATCTTGGGAATGAAGTTTGACTCTTCAATGACCGACATGCTGAACCAGGCAAGCAAGTTTGCTAATTAATTTAAAGCCATTTAGCACATCTCATACCTACTTGACAGCAACAGTTGCAAAACCTTGAATGAAGCACAAATTTCTTCCCATTGTTAGTGTGCACCGCTCTTCCGCTCTTCCGGATGGAACGGTCCCTATCATGTATCAGAATTCTGGATAAAGGAAGAGCCAAGCTAAAAGCCTCATATCTAGTACTGATCCACTCAGGATGAATTGGTCAAAGGACCCAAGTCTTCAACACCAGAGAACTGATGGCAGACTTACTTCCTCTGTGCAAGGCCAATTTCCTCAGCATTGCCTATCTGGGTCAACTTCATTAACAATCAGAAGTTGGCACCTACAACACAAGGCGATAAGCCAATAAAGAGAGATAAACAGTATTGTACAGATATATGTATTTATTATTCATTCATTATAAGTAAATAAACTTTCCTGGTTCTCTAGATGTGCTATGAGCCCAAAACTATTTATACAATTATGTAGAACCTATTCAATAAAATACAAGATATTTGCAATAAATTGTAATAGTGTATTATGACCCCCCCCCCCCCTGCAAGTGCCAGTGACAGACCCACCACCACTGCCCGGCCCCACAACAACAGGTGGGTATCTTACCCACTGTCCGGCCCCATATCAACAGATGGGTATCTTACCCACTGTCCGGCCCCATATCAACAGATGGGTATCTTACCCACTGTCCGGCCCCACAACAACAGGTGGGTATCTTACCCACTGTCCGGCCCCATATCAACAGATGGGTATCTTACCCACTGTCCGGCCCCATAACAATAGGTGGGTATCTTACCCACTGTCCGGCCCCACAACAACAGGTGGGTATCTTACCCACTGCTCGCCTGTGACCACAAAGTGGGCTGAGGGCACGCCCCGCTGGGCCGTGAAGCTCGCGAAGTCGCTCTCGCTGCCAAGATTACTGAAGTGGACATCTGAAAGCAAAAGTCTGAAATCATCATTCCACCTCACGCTGATTCTCATCAGGCAAATTCTACAGTACCAGTGATCACTGCTATCTCCAAGGGATATATACTTGGCTCTAAAAATTTCCTGGTTTACTAATGTAAACCAGGATACCCATAAATACAATACCTTGTACTAATGACAACTATTATCTCAAGCACAAACCGAAACATCCTAAAAGATACACTAAATACACAGAGATCACACTAACGTGATGCATCAAATGAACAAATCCACAAGGGCCGTGACGAGGATTCGAACCTGCGTCTAGGAGCATCCCAGACACTGTCTTAAACGACTGAGCTACGACAGGGTAAAAGGGTTGAAACCGAAATTCTATTGAACTTACTGGATCCCGTAGCCTCTCCGAGGCACAAACCAGGCTTTTACACAACCCCCCCCCCCCTGCACCCGAGCTATGTCAATAGGCCGTTCTCCCTCTTCGCCCTTACATCATCACACGTTCAAGTTCAGTAGAACTTCGGTTTCAACCCTTTTACCCTGTCGTAGCTCAGTCGATTAAGGCAGTGTCTGGGATGCTCCCAGACGCAGGTTCGAATCCTCGTCACTGCCCTTGTGGATTTGTTTATACGATAAATTAAATAGTTATTTACAAAAGATAGCGACTTACATACGCTAACTATAATCTTCTCTTACCTGTGAATATCATTACTTAAATGCATATGACAAAATAGACTAAGGCTCCAGAGACATTCAAAGTCCAAAGTTTACCCTCGTTACTCAGCCTTTGTTAATGCCATAGTTAATGTTCCCTCCAGCCTCCAACTACATATTCAGTATATAAAGATGACCACAATGTTGAGAAGTGCATTAATGTGTACAAGTATTCAATATCTCATAAGGTAATAAGTCACAAGAACGTAGCCTGATACATACACAGTGATCATCATTAATCCATTCTCACCCGTGTTCTCACCCGTGTTCTCACCCGTGTTCCCACCCGTGTTCTCACCCGTGTTCTCACCCGTGTTCTCACCCGTGTTCCCACCCGTGTTCTCACCCGTGTTCTCACCCGTGTTCTCACCCGTGTTCTCACCCGTGTTCCCACCCGTGTTCCCACCCGTGTTCTCACCCGTGTTCTCACCCGTGTTCCCACCCGTGTTCTCACCCGTGTTCTCACCCGTGTTCTCACCCGTGTTCTCACCCGTGTTCCCACCCGTGTTCCCACCCGTGTTCTCACCCGTGTTCCCACCCGTGTTCTCACCCGTGTTCCCACCCGTGTTCTCACCCGTGTTCCTACCCGTGTTCTCACCCGTGTTCTCACCCGTGTTCTCACCCGTGTTCTCACCCGTGTTCTCACCCGTGTTCCCACCCGTGTTCTCACCCGTGTTCTCACCCGTGTTCCCACCCGTGTTCTCACCCGTTTTCTCACCCGTGTTCTCACCCGTGTTCTCACCCGTGTTCTCACCCGTGTTCTCACCCGTGTTCTCAACCGTGTTCCTACCCGTGTTCTCACCCGTTTTCTTACCCGTGTTCTCACCCGTGTTCTCACCCGTGTTCCCACCCGTGTTCTCACCCGTGTTCCCACCCGTGTTCCCACCCGTGTTCTCACCCGTGTTCTCACCCGTGTTCTCACCCGTGTTCTCACCCGTGTTCCCACCCGTGTTCTCACCCGTGTTCCCACCCGTGTTCCCACCCGTGTTCTCACCCGTGTTCTCACCCGTGTTCTCACCCGTGTTCTCACCCGTGTTCTCACCCGTGTATCTCTGAACGTCAGCCCCGTATTTCAGCACAAGAATAGGAGTAGTTAAGCACTTAACGCCAGTTGAAAAGAAACGGAAGATTATCATGAATGGTATTCGGCAAAATAATAATTTAGAAGTAAGATCATGTACAAAGGACAGGAAAAACATCCTGGTGGATTGCGTGATTCGTTGACACAGGAGATGGCGAGAGGGTTTGTATTGACGGGAAGACTGGTTGAAGACGTGCAGAAGATGCTTTTAAGAAGGTGGAGCGAGAACCACAAGGAATCGGGAAAATTTATACTGAAAGCCTACCTATCTTGTCAGAGGGAGGAAGTAGACACGGGTTGTGCATAAGTGTTACCTTCCGTGGGGTGCAAGACGTGCCTGCTGTCTTCTTCCTTTTGCCTGACAGATGCCTAGACTATAAGAAGCTAGCAGAGCTGATAGAATTAGTTATACCTTGAAATGCATCAGAGCGAGGACGAGTAATATAAAGTCCACTACGGGCTCACCATAGCCCGTGCTGCTTGCCCCGCTCCTGTGCCAGGTAAGTCCACTACGGGCTCATCATAGCCCGTGCTGCTTGCCCCGCTCCTGTGCCAGGTAAGTCCACTACGGGCTCATCATAGCCCGTGCTGCTTGCCCCGCTCCTGTGCCAGGTAAGTCCACTACGGGCTCACCATAGCCCGTGCTACTTGCCCCGCTCCTGTGCCAGGTAAGTCCACTACGGGCTCACCATAGCCCGTGCTGCTTGCCCCGCTCCTGTGCCAGGTAAGTCCACTACGGGCTCACCATAGCCCGTGCTGCTTGGAACTTTTTCTTCCAAGTAACGAATCTTAACAAGAACAACAACAACAAGAGAGGACGAGTAGTGTACATGTAGATGGGGTCTCCACAGACATATAAGAAAAACACTGCTGCGACGAGAGGTGGTGGTAGCTGGTGAAGGCTGGCCAATCCTAGGTAAGGTCAATAATAATATTAATGGTAAGGTATTCAGAACATTTTATGGTAGAGTTGTTACGATAAGGGAGAGCGGTGATACAGAGGACCAAGATGGCGAAAGTAGCGAGCAGAACATAAACTGGTCAGTCAAGCTTATACCGGGGATCAGAGGATATCCTGCATTTGTAGTGTTTCCTTCTGGATAAGAAAATATTATAAATGAATTGCCAACGAATATTAGCTGTTCAGTGGGATAGTTGCCATATGAATTGGAGTAGAGGAGATAAGTCACCACCGTTAGTACAGGGACTTAAACCAAGGCAGACAGGTGTTGCATGACTCAATAAAATACAAACTGGACAAAACAGAGCTGAACTCGGACACACCATATCCATATGTCTAAGTGGAATAGCACTGAAATGGGTAAAGTAGAAATTCCTTAACACAAGTGGTTGAACCTTGAAGAATCCCAAAGATGGAAAGATATAATATAAAAGTGGTTTCAGCATTATTTAAGTTCTTTGAGGGTTTTCCACATGGAGCCGGTTATGAGTGACGACAGAAACAGGGTAATCAGGACATTCCATAATGTCATGCCGGCAAGACATTTAAAGTCACGTCCACAGCACAAAATAAGATTGGAAGACCATCCACAAGCTGTAGACATATCCCTTGGTGATTGGACTGGACTTATATAATATGGGCATCAGTATGTTGTTACCAGAATTAAAGAGCTTCACATCTCATGTGTGAATCCATGAGGTTCACATAGGAAACGATTTTTTTACTTTCTTTTAACTTAAGTCTCATTAATCCAAGTTGCTGCAGACTTGATGATTGGACTGGACTTATATAATATGGGCATCAGTATATTGTTAACAGACGTTACATTCGATGTCATGGATGTTTCTTCTGAGAGATTCAAGTGCATATATTAATCCACGTCTTGGACGTCCGATAAGATATCGTGGCATGTTTCAATATTGGAATTCATTTTATATTTTGTGATTTATCTGCTGGCTATGTTGAGAAAGAGGGGAATGTTTGTTCATGTATCTACCAGCATACCAGTTGATGTGTTTGGCCCCTAAGCCAAATAGTAGGATGCAGGTGAGGAAGTCAAAAGAGGGATCTGGGAGTTGACAAATAAGAACGTTCATGAGAGTCGGTTAATAAAGCAACCAATCCTCCTGATACAACGTCACATTTGGACGTATACTCTACCTAAGGCCAAAAATTATCGTACTAGAAAATGATAGCGGCTCACGAAATTGGCATACTGTCCCGTTTTCTGTTTGGGGTCCTCTGGTAGGGAAGGATAAGGGCACTTTAGAACGGCAGTTTCTTAGAGCTGGGAAACCTTAGGAGGACTGGATGAAGCAGGCAAGGAATCGGAACCTTCACCTGGGGTGGGGGGGAGGGGAAGACTGGTCATTCTCTACATGAACGTCAGGTAATAAAAATCCCTAAACAATCTTCCTAGCTTTATTGGTTCAGGTTCGAGCCTCTTATAGGAAAACATGATAGGGGGATTGATCCTTGATTCGTTGCCTTTCTCACCCTGCAGTGATAGGTGGTGTTACCGTGCCTGGCAGGTCATGCATGGAAAAGTAGTGGTATTAGGAATAAGCTGAGCTATGGGAAGGGAGCACTATAAGTCTGGGCCTGGGTACCATCCACGAGCTAGCATACACCCTGGTCATGTCAAAGTTGCTCTCACTCAAACGTGTTCTTCTCTGGTTTCTATTCATGCCATCATTTTCATGTCAGATGCACCTAAGTAGGATAAGAATATATGTAATTCTGATGTTGACCAGACCAAACACTAGAAGGTGAAGGAGACGACGACGTTTCGGTCCGTCCTGGACCATTCTCAAGTTGATTGTCTTGAGAATGGATTGGACTGGACCATTCCCATTCTTGGCCAAGTCCAATCGACTTGAGAATGGTCCAGAACAGACCGAAACGTCGTCGTCCCTTCACCTTCTAGTGTGTGGTCTGGTCAACATACTTCAGCCACGTTATTGTGACTCATCGCCTGCACGTTATCTTGACAGTGATGTGGAAGAACTCAGGAGGGGGGGGACTTTCCTGGTTATCTTATCTTGAGGTTATCTTGAGATGATTTCGGGGCTTTTTAGTGTCCCCGCGGCCCGGTCCTCGACCAGGCCTCCACCCCCAGGAAGCAGCCCGTGACAGCTGACTAACACCCAGGTACCTATTTTACTGCTAGGTAACAGGGGCATAGGGTGAAATAAACTTTGCCCATTGTTTCTCGCCGGCGTCCGGGATCGAACCCGGGACCACAGGATTACAAGTCCAGTGTGCTGTCCGCTCGACCGACCGGCTCCCATGTTGCTCGGTACTCGATTGTAACACTGTAAAAGTGTTTGGTTTAGTTTAATACATACATAGAGTACATGAGTCACAGACAAGGATCTGAGAGGCGCCAGTTGTCTGCCTGAAACTCACACCTCAAAGCGTTAATGACCCCAAGTGACCTGAGGTCAGATCATGCGAATTTCACCTTGCTTCTGATAATCTCTTAGTTGGAGCCTGGTAGCCTTCAAACTTGCCGACGTTTAAGGAGTGGCTTGGTAGTGCCGGAGGCTATCTACGTGTGGGCGGAGTTAGCTACTAGGTTCCCCAATATAAACTCGAAGAGCTATCGAGCATGAAGGATTAAATCAAGAGAACAGCAGACGAGCAGAGCAGAGGAGACGGCCCTAGCAGGGAGGCTGTCGGCCGGCAGGACGGGAGTCTCTGTCAACTACAGACCCCCCCCCTCTCTATTCAACTTAGACTCAGTCCTCGGTGAGTGAACATTAAGGTGACTTGTCGTGTTTTACAAGTGTTGTGTGACGATCAGGGGCAGTCAATTGTAGTGTTCTCAGATTCTTGGAGGATGACTCACTTTGAATATTAATCTTTAACATTTTAATTGGATTGCTTAAGTTATGATATTTATCATGAAAAATATAATTGTTGAATTTATTATTTAAATGGTCTTTCACTGTGTCCCTAGAGTTGAGTTGAGGTGAGAAAGCCTCGGGGATTATTGGTTCCCTGATTTTAATGAGTACATGGTACAGAGGGAACATACTAATAATGAACTCATGATAACATCTTTTGAGAATGTTGTGATACAGGCAAGTTCCATTCCTTGTCTTGTATGTAATGATCATGAATGGATGGTGGCAGCATTTCGTCTTCTACTATCTACTCTTCTACTTCTACTATCTACTCTTCTACTTCTACCTATCTACACCTCTCCCTCCACCCCCTCTCTAAACTCTCACTTTCAACTAATGACCCTCCTCGCTCCTCCCACCTCTCTACCTCTCACCCCAAACCCTCACTAATTACTTCACTTTTCATTTCTTTCCTTTCGTTTCCTCTTATACGTTTGTGGCAATGATTCTGTATTCTAGAGTTCTCTCTAGAGTTTCGGGTAACTGACCAGTTACGGCGCCTTGTAGTCTTAGCACCTAGGTAGTCAAATACCTAGGTTACAAGGTGTTGAACGAGAGAGGTTGCCTTAGGAACTCTGGAGGGTGCTCTAGAATAGTTAGCTAACTGGGGACGGGATAACGGACTAGAGAGAGCTGTTTCCCCCGGCCTCGTTAGCTAACTGGGGGGTGGAATAATGGACAAGATAGAGCTATTTCCCCCACCCCCCGTTACACGATGTTGCTGTGGAAATGGAACAAGAAGGTAGAAGTGACAGCCAGTCAGCAGGAGAACATAGCAAGACCTTACACAAGATGCTGTGATTAAGCCTATGAGGCCACTTGCAGACTAGGAAGGAAGGGAACTATCAGGAGAAGTGCCAAGTCATTACGAGCCAATGAGCGCACTACCTGTCGACCTGGGGGTCAGATTCACGAAGCAGTTACGCAAGCACTTACGAACGTGTACATCTTTCCTCAATCTTTGACGGCTTTGGTTACATTTATTAAACAGTTTTACAAGCATGAAAACTTGCCAATCAACTGTTGTTATTGTTATAAACAGCCTCTTGGTGCTTCGGAGCTCATTAACTCTTTAACAATTGGAAACAAAGCCGCCAAAGATTGAGAAAAGGTGTGCAGGTTCGTAAGTGCTTGCGTAACTGCTTCGTGAATCTGGCCCCTGAGCAGCACAACCTTACTACATCTAATTACCTAATAGTAATTGGAAGGAATTACTTCATATGTTATAAGAATTATGAAATATAATGAATACATTACAAAGAAAGGTTTGTAGATATCTAACACCAAATTACACGCGTGGTGTAGTGGTAAGACACTCGCCTGGCGTTTCGCGAGCTCTTTGTACTGGGTTCGTATCCTGGCCGGGGAGGAGTTACTGGGCGCCAATCTTTAACTGTAGCCTCAGTTTACCCAACAGTAAAATAGGTACCAAGTTGCTAAACGATTTGGCGGGTGGTATTCTGGGGGAACATAGGATTAAGGACCGGAAACGCTACGTGTGGTGGTGGCTGTACATGCAAGAACTCTTGTATAAAAAATATATATATGATTTGTCAGACGACCCAACTAATTTGAAAAAACAAGGTGGTGACTAGAGGCGTGGTGTGGGGGAGCCCAGGAGCTACACTCAACTGGAAGTTCATCTAAGCAAACAAAGAGACTGTTGATGACTGGAGTTACAAGGCCGACTGACTGGTCAGATCTGAGGTACAAACCTTTCAAGTTTGTGCCAAGAAACATACTTTATCTACAAACTTTTCTTTGTAATGTCTTCGTTATATTTCATAATTCTTATAACATATGAAGTAACTCCTTCAGATTAATATAATATAATGCAGGTACAGTGTCCCACAGAAACCATCGTCCACACGCTGGTGTCCAAGACACCAACATTGAGAATGAATAAGAGAATATTATAGATTTTGTACAACTTGGTGATGGACGCACCGAAACTTGGCCCACTCACGACACTTGCTGACGTGCGGGTTAGTGTCTAATCATGGATGATGTTGAGGCACTCACCGGTTCTCAGCAGCGGGTCTGACATCCGCCATCCATCGCGTACATTCACAGCTTCCCCCATGGGCCACATCACCTGCGTGGCTGCCTCCCTGATGGCCTGGCGCAGTACTGGGGAAGCCATCACCCGCAGGCAGCCTGTCCCTCGCAGCATCTCGTCCATATTGAGGTAGGCCAACATGGTCGTGTCCACCCACCACGAGTACTTCTGTACACCACAATCAAGAAAATACAATTTGGATGTAAGTTAATAAAGGTTATTTGGCCGGAGCAATATCCCGTCTTACTAGTCTATTGGAAACAATTTACCCATCCTCCAGTAAGGGAATTACTCAAATACACAACAACTGCAATAAGTTATTTATAGGCCTGTGTCAGTTTTCTCTTTAACAGGCATTCTTTTTCCTTAATTATTACAATTTCCTGATAGCAATTCTTATATCAATCAAAAATGTTGACAGTTGGTTATGATTGTGTAGTGTTATCATGAGGCATAAACCATTTGGTGTTGGTGGTGTTGGTGAAGTGTTGGTGTGACATTGTCCAGGTGTAGGAGCCAGCCTTTGTGGTGGTGTTGGTGAAGTGTTGGTGTGACATTGTCCAGCTGTAGGAGCCAGCCTTTGTGGTGGTGTTGGTGAAGTGTTGGTGTGACATTGTCCAGGTGTAGGAGCCAGCCTTTGTGGTGGTGTTGGTGAAGTGTTGGTGTGACATTGTCCAGCTGTAGGAGCCAGCCTTTGTGGTGGTGTTGGTGAAGTGTTGGTGTGACATTGTCCAGGTGTAGGAGCCTGCCTTTGTGGTGGTGTTGGTGAAGTGTTGGTGTGACATTGTCCAGGTGTAGGAGCCTGCCTTTGTGGTGGTGTTGGTGAAGTGTTGGTGTGACATTGTCCAGGTGTAGGACCCAGCCTTTGTGGTGGTGTTGGTGAAGTGTTGGTGAAGTATTGGTGTGACATTGTCCAGCTGTAGGAGCCAGCCTTTGTGGTGGTGTTGGTGAAGTGTTGGTGTGACATTGTCCAGGTGTAGGAGCCAGCCTTTGTGGTGGTGTTGGTGAAGTGTTGGTGTGACATTGTCCAGGTGTAGGAGCCAGCCTTTGTGGTGGTGATCCTGGACGGGTCCCGCCACCCGGGCCAAACCTCAACACTTCCAAGCTAACTATATTTCCTCCATCTCTGATAGTCATCTAGCCCATCACTCTTTACACAGATTAAACCATCTTTTATAGACCTTAGTCTTGGTTGCTTGGTGCTTTTCCTGATTGTTTCCTCTGCCCAATAGATATTTCCAGAGGAAAGATGAGTAAGATTATTATTGTGGTGGTGTTAGTGGTGGGGATGATGGGAAAATGTGCCCAGTGGCAAATGGCCGGGGAATCATAGAGCAGGAACCAACTGCTCCAGCTGCGGCAGTAGGTGAAGGACTACCAAGAGGACAACACTGGAGTAGGAGGCCAGGCGCGGCAGGTGGCTGTCGATCTCAACCTGCTCCCACCTCTGCCCACTTGTGACCCTTCACTCCTACAGGACCAACGGCTAGACTCCCTCCTGGACCACCTGCCTCTAGTGGGCACACACCGTCGGCAACAACACACACGCATGCAGGTGGAGGGCCTCAAGGCCTTCCTGCTGCAGGTGGGAGAGGAGCCCAAGACCCAGTCTCCCGAAGGATGGTTCACCTGGAAAATAGCAGTGATTTTCGTCTCTGTGCTTCTCTATCTGTGCCTTAACAGTGGGTCAGGCGGACACTCTACGCCCACTCTAGTAGGGAGTACTACTTCCACGGAGCTAAATCTCTCTCCCACGAAGCCTCATCACACACCCTCACATACCGTTAAAACCCAAAAACACACCGGTGCTACACCCACAACAACAACAAAATCAACAAAAGCAACAACAACAGCAACAACAACAACAAGGACAAACAAAGGCTTAAACAAAACGATTATGTCGTGGATAACCTGCCCCAGAAAGTTTTAGGGAGCAATTATTGGCCTTAAAGGAAAAAGAATCTAAGATCTTGAGGTCCAATTCAACGTAAATATCTGGCTCAATTGGTGTGAAGGGAGAGCAGAGATCTATGGGTATGATGCGGCAAACATCGAGAGGTGCGAAGACGCCCTCCTCCAGATAATGAAGAGCGGCGCAAAATGAGACTAGGCCTACCTCGGACAACGGGAGTGGTAGTCCTGTTGTTGACAGCGGGAGTGGTAGTCCCGTTGTTGACAGTGGGAGTGGTAGTCCCGTTGTTGACAGCGGGAGTGGTAGTCCCGTTGTTGACAACGGGAGTGGAAGTCCCGTTGTTGACAGCGGGAGTGGTAGTCCCGTTGTTGACAGCGGGAGTGGTAGTCCCGTTGTTGACAGCGGGAGTGGTAGTCCCGTTGTTGACAGTGGGAGTGGTAGTCCCGTTGTTGACAGCGGGAGTGGTAGTCCCGTTGTTGACAGCGGGAGTGGTAGTCCCGTTGTTGACAACGGGAGTGGAAGTCCCGTTGTTGACAGCGGGAGTGGTAGTCCCGTTGTTGACAGCGGGAGTGGTAGTCCCGTTGTTGACAGCGGGAGTGGTAGTCCCGTTGTTGACAGCGGGAGTGGTAGTCCCGTTGTTGACAGTGGGAGTGGTAGTCCCGTTGTTGACAGCGGGAGTGGTAGTCCCGTTGTTGACAGCGGGAGTGGTAGTCCCGTTGTTGACAACGGGAGTGGAAGTCCCGTTGTTGACAGCGGGAGTGGTAGTCCCGTTGTTGACAGCGGGAGTGGTAGTCCCGTTGTTGACAGCGGGAGTGGTAGTCCCGTTGTTGACAGCGGGAGTGGTAGTCCCGTTGTTGACAGCGGGAGTGGTAGTCCCGTTGTTGACAGCGGGAGTGGTAGTCCCGTTGTTGACAGTGGGAGTGGTAGTCCCGTTGTTGACAGTGGGAGTGGTAGTCCCGTTGTTGACAGTGGGAGTGGTAGTCCCGTTGTTGACAGTGGGAGTGGTAGTCCCGTTGTTGACAGCGGGAGTGGTAGTCCCGTTGTTGACAGCGGGAGTGGTAGTCCCGTTGTTGACAGTGGGAGTGGTAGTCCCGTTGTTGACAGCGGGAGTGGTAGTCCCGTTGTTGACAGCGGGAGTGGTAGTCCCGTTGTTGACAGCGGGAGTGGTAGTCCCGTTGTTGACAGCGGGAGTGGTAGTCCCGTTGTTGACAGCGGGAGTGGTAGTCCCGATGTTGATAGCGGGAGTGGTAGTCCCGTTGTTGACAGCGGGAGTGGTAGTCCCGTTGTTGACAGCAGGAGTGGTAGCAACGCTACGTGTCCTGTTGTTGGCAACGGGAGTGGTGTGTGTGTGTGTGTGTGTTTACCTAATTGTGCTTGCGGGGGATGAGCTCTGGCTCTATGGTCCTGCCTCTCAACCGTCAAGCACAGGTGTACAGATTCCTGAGCCTATTGGGCTCTATCATATCTACACTTGAAGCTGTGTATGGAGTCACCCTCCATCACATCACTTCCTAATGCATTCCATTTGTCTACTACTCTGACACGGATTATTTTTTTATAACGTCACAATTTGGGCACTCAATTTCCACCTGTGGCCCCTAGTGCGTGTGCCCCTTGTAGTAAATAGCCTGTCTTTATCTACCCTATCAATTCCTCTTAGAATCTTGTATGTGGTGATCATGTCCTCTCTAACTCTCCTGTCTCCCAGTAACGTGAGGTTTAATTCCCGTAGTCTCTCCTCGTAGCTCATACCCCTCAGTTCGGATACTAGTCTGGTGGCAAACCTTTGAACCTTTTCCAGTTTAGTCTTATGCTTGACTAAATATGGACTCCATGCTGGAGCCGCATACTCCAGGATTGGTCTGACATATGTGGTATACAAAGTTCTGAAAGATTCCTTACACAAGTTTCTAAAGGCCGTTCTTATGCTAGCCAACCTGGCATATGCCACTGATGTTATCCTCTTGATATGAGCTTCAGGGGACAGGTCTGGCGTGATATCAACTCCCAGGTCTCTCTCTCTCTCTCTCTCTGACTCCTGAAGTATCTCCTTATCTGGTTGCCTGCTCCCTACACCTATCTTCATTACATTGCATTTGCTTGGGTTAAACTCTAACAACCATTTGTTCGACCATTCCTGCAGCTTGTCCAGGTCGTCTTGAAGCCTCAAGCTGTCCTCCTCTGTCCTAATCCTTCTCATAATTTTTGCGTCTTCAGCAAACATTGAGAGGAATGAGTCTATACCCTCTGGGAGATCATTTACATATATCAGAAACATATATCATATATCAGTGTGTGTGTCTGTGTGTGTGTGTGTGCTCACCTATTTTTGTCTGCAGGATCGAGCATTGACTCTTGGATCCCGCTTTTCGAGCATCGGTTGTTTACAGCAATGACTCCGGTCCTATTTCCCTATCATACCTGGTTTTAAAATTATAAATAGTATTTGCTTCCACAACCTGTTCCTTAAGAGCATTACATTATTTCACTACTTTCACGCTAAAAGAAAACTTCCTAACATCTCTGTGACTCATCTGAGTTTCCACCTTCCACCCATGGCCCCTCGTTCTGTTACTATTCCCTGTGAACATTTCGTCTATATCCACTCTGTCAACCCTCCCTGAATATTTTATACGTTCTTATCATGTCCCCCTCTCCTTTCTTTTTTCAAGTGTCGTAAGGCACAGTTCCTTCAGGCGCTCCTCATACCCCGTCCCTCGTAACTCTGGGACGAGTCTCGTTACAAACCTCTGAACCTTTTCCAGTTTCATTATATGCTTCTTCAGATGGGACTCCATGATGAGGCAGCACATTCTAAGACTGTCCTCACGTAGGCAGTGTAAAGCGCCCTAAATGCCTCCTTACTTAGGTTTCTGAATGATGTTCTAACTTTTGCCAGTGTAGAGTACGCTGCTGTCATTATCCTGTTTATATGTGCCACAGAAGATAGATTAGGTGTTACGTCCACGCCCAGGTCTCTTTCTCGCGTTGTCACAGGTAGGCAGTTCGCCTTCATTGTGTACTGTCCCTTTGGTCTCCTAGCACCTAGTCCCATTTACATAACTTTACATTTCCTCGTGTTGAACTCCAGTAGCCATTTATCTGACCATCTCTGCAACCTGTTCAGGTCCTCTTGGAGTATCCTGCAATCCTCATCTGTCACAACTCTTCTCATCAACTTTGCGTCATCCGCGAACATCGACATGTAGGACTCTACTCCTGTAAACATGTCGTTAACATATATTAGAAATATAATTGGTCCCAGCACCGATCCTTGAGGTACTCCACTCGTTACTGTTCGCCAGTCCGACTTCTCGCCCCTTACCGTAACTCTTTGGCTCCTTCCTGTTAGGTAGTTCCTTATCCATGCTAGGGCCTTTCCTCTCACCCCCGCCTGCCTCTCGAGATTGAACAGAAGTCTCATGTGCGGTACTGAATCAAAGGCTGTTAGATTTGTTCAAACACATAACGTTCTCCAAGTGTGCAACTAGTCGTAGCCTAATTATTCTTTTAAGCATTTTACAGGGGATACTTGTCAGTGATACAGGTCTATAGTTAAGAGCTTCCTCCCTATCGCGTGTCTTCTTCCAGCAACTGGACAATTCTTCCGACATAAGTGACTCCTTAAAGATCATTGCCAGAGGCACGCTGAGGGCCTGCACTGCCTCGTTTAGTATCCACGGTGATACTTTGTCTGGTCCAACCGCTTTATTTACATCCAGTGTTGTCAACTGTTGCATTACCTCCTCTGCTGTCACCTCTATATCTGATAGTCTAGGGCAATCTCTTTTAACAATGGGAGCCGCTCAGGCTCGACTGTGAACACCTGAGTGTATGTGTGTGTGTGTGTTCCTACTCGGTTGTGGGAACACACACACACACACACACACACACACACACACACACACACACACACACACACACACACACACACACACACACACACACACACACACACACACACACACGCCCCTCCCTAAAGTGTCATTGAATAAAGTACACCTCATACACCCATCACTGTACTCCTTATACACCCATCACTGTACTCCTTATACACCCATCACTGTACACCTCATACACCCATCACTGTACACCTCATACACCCATCACTGTACTCCTTATACACCCATCACTGTACTCCTTATACACCCATCACTGTACACATCATACACCCATCACTGTACACCTCATACACCCATCACTGTACACATCATACACCCATCACTGTACACCTCATACACCCATCACTGTACACCTCATACACCCATCACTGTACACATCATACACCCATCACCGTACACCTCATACACCCATCACTGTACACATCATACACCCATCACCGTACACCTCATACACCCATCACTGTACACATCACACACCCATCACTGTACACATCATACACCCATCACTGTACACCTCATACACCCATCACTGTACACCTCATACACCCATCACCGTACACCTCATACACCCATCACTGTACACATCATACACCCATCACTGTACACCTCATACACCCATCACCGTACACCTCATACACCCATCACTGTACACCTCATACACCCATCACTGTACACATCATACACCCATCACTGTACACCTCATACACCCATCACTGTACACCTCATACACCCATCACTGTACACCTCATACACCCATCACTGTACACATCATACACCCATCACTGTACACATCATACACCCATCACTGTACACATCATACACCCATCACTGTACACCTCATACACCCATCACTGTACACATCATACACCCATCACTGTACACCTCATACACCCATCACTGTACACCTCATACACTCATCACCGTACACCTCATACACCCATCACTGTACACATCATACACCCATCACTGTACACCTCATACACCCATCACCGTACACCTCATACACCCATCACTGTACACCTCATTCACCCATCACTGTACACCTCACACACCCATCACTGTACACCTCACACACCCATCACTGTACACCTCATACACCCATCACTGTACACCTCATACACCCATCACCGTACACCTCATACACCCATCACTGTACACCTCATACACCCATCACTGTACACCTCTTACACCCATCACTGTACACCTCATACACCCATCACTGTGCACCTCATACACCCATCACTGTACACCTCATACACCCATCACTGTACACCTCATACACCCATCACCGTACACCTCATACACCCATCACTGTACATCTCATACACCCATCACTGTACACCTCACACACCCATCACTGTACACCTCATACACCCATCACTGTACACCTCATACACCCATCACTGTACACCTCATACACCCATCACTGTACACCTCACACACCCATCACTGTACACCTCATACACCCATCACTGTACACCTCATACACCCATCACCGTACACCTCATACACCCATCACTGTACACCTCATACACCCATCACTGTACACCTCTTACACCCATCACTGTACACCTCATACACCCATCACTGTGCACCTCATACACCCATCACTGTACACCTCATACACCCATCACTGTACACCTCATACACCCATCACTGTACACCTCATACACCCATCACTGTGAGGACACCAACACCACCATAACATGCGGTCAGCATCACTGCACCTGTTAAGGACTGTGTGTGTACAGGACTCAGCACATGAGTGAGGGTGCTGAGTCCACCCGGCCAGGGCCACTCACCCTCCTACACATCTCGTCGCTTCTCGCTCCAATGTGCACTACGGCTAAAAAGTGTCCTACCACAAAATGACAGCGGCTGGCGAAAGTGACGTACTGTCCCGTTTTCTGTTTTGGGTCCTCTGGGTTACTGTGTTAGATTAGGAAAGGACAGTTTAAATTAACAGTTTTCATGACGTTTTGAAACGTTAGGAGAATTTGCTGTCTTTCTAACCTACCACACGACCCGAAACTTCCTAACCTACCACAGGACCCGAAACTTCCTAACCTACTACAGGACCCGAAACTTCCTAACCTACAACAGGACCCGAAACTTCCTAACCTACCACAGGACCCGAAACTTCCTAACCTACCACAGGACCCGAAACTTCCTAACCTACCACAGGACCCGAAACTTCCTAACCTACCACAGGACCCGAAACTTCCTAACCTACCACAGGACCCGAAACTTCCTAACCTACTACAGGACCCGAAACTTCCTAACCTACAACAGGACCCGAAACTTCCTAACCTACCACAGGACCCGAAACTTCCTAACCTACCACAGGACCCGAAACTTCCTAACCTACCACAGGACCCGAAACTTCCTAACCTACCACAGGACCCGAAACTTCCTAACCTACCACAGGACCCGAAACTTCCTAACCTACCACAGGACCCGAAACTTCCTAACCTACCACAGGACCCGAAACTTCCTAACTTACCATAGGACCCGAAACTTCCTAACCTACCACAGGGCCCGAAACTTCCTAACCTACCACAGGACCCGAAACTTCCTAACTTACCACAGGACCCGAAACTTCCTAACCTACCACAGGACCCGAAACTTGCCGTTTGAGCCCATCTCATTTGGAAGCTAATTTTTTTTCCATTTTCTATTACAGCCATTTTAGGCTGTAGCGCATACGAGGGAAAAGCGCCGGTGTCACGTACCTGGGTAAACTCAGTGGAGCCGATTAGGCCGTGTTCGCTGGCGGCCCAGGCGGAGAACACCACCTGGCGCTGGGTCCCATCCGTTAGGTAGCTCTTGGCGAAGGCGTCGCTGAGGGCCAGGAGCGCCCCCAAGCCCGCCCCAGGGCTGGTGTACAGGGACCCGTAGTGGCTACCCACCATCACCACCCTGCCACACACCACTACATCAGTAAACATCTACAACATCACCCTCCCACCCCACACACACCACTACATCAGTAAACATCTACAACATCACCCTCCCACCCCACACACACTACATCACCCTGCCACACACACACACCACAACATCACCCCTCCCCCCCTCTTGCCTGCCATCACACCCCCCCCCCTCTGCCATCACCCTGCCACCACACACACACACACACACACACACACACACACACACACACACACACACATACACACACACACACACACACACACACATACACACACACACACACACACAGCAGCAGCATAGAGTGTGACTACGACTCGCATTTTGTCTTTTTCTCGAATTTATACCAAAATATCATGCATACTTATGCATACATGCTTACTAACATAAAAGTTCCCTGTTCCACAAATCAATATCCTGTCTCCAAACTAGTATTTATTCATATCCATTGTTCTATTATGTTTAACCTTATCTTTTAATACCTTATAAATATAATGCTTAATATATCCATTTAATCATATCACCCTTAAATCTTTGGTTTTCTAGAGAAAATAATATAACTTGTTTTCTAATCTCTAATATCATGTATTCTACAATATCCGCATTCCAACGAATTAATTGCAAATTTACAATAAAAGTTATACTAGGATATAATTAGCAACATACATAAATATCACATACATATTTGCACAAAACTGCACATTTTAACCAAATAATTCATATACACTCACACAAACTCGTAGGGGCCTCGTAGCTTGGTGGATAGCGCGCAGGACTCGTAATTCTGTGGTGCGGGTTCGATTCCCGCACGAGGCAGAAACAAATGGGCAAAGTTTCTTTCTTTCCAGAGGCATTCCCTGAATGCCTCTGTTACCTAGCAGTAAATAGGTACCTGGGTGTTAGTCAGCTGTCACGGGCTGCTTCCTGGGGGTGGAGGTCTGGTCGAGGACCGGGCCGCGGGACACTAAAGCCCCGAAATCATCTCAAGATAACCTCAAGATAACCTCAAACTCCTAACCATGTACAACACTGTCACGAAATGCATATATACTTGCACAAATCAAATGCACTTTCACAAAAATCAAACTACACAAAAGTCACATTTTCACAAATTGGAAACTCGCCAGCACAAGACAATGCATACACAATACTCACTTTTACAAACTAAGAAACGTGTATACTCCAATATGTCTATCATACTCATCTATCAAGCTGTCATTGCAATCAATCTAAGCTACCTATGTGCTTTAATACACCTACAATTTTCTCTCATCTTTTATTTTTTTCTTGCTATGTATCTTCTTGAGGTTATCTTGAGATGATTTCGGGGCTTTTTTAGTGTCCCCGCGGCCCGGTCCTCGACCAGGCCTCCACCCCCAGGAAGCAGCCCGTGACAGCTGACTAACACCCAGGTACCTATTTATACTGCTAGGTAACAGGGGCATAGGGTGAAAGAAACTCTGCCCATTGTTTCTCGCCGGCGCCTGGGATCGAACCCAGGACCACAGGATCACAAGTCCAGTGTGCTGTCCGCTCGGCCGACCGGCTCCCCAAAAATATATGTAACTGTTATCATTTTTATATATTTTACAAGTATTTACCTACTTAAAATTTTCTTAGAATAAGGACCTGGCCGAAACGCTGCCCGTACTAGTGGCTTTACAAGAATGTAATTACTATGCTATTTATCCTCACAATCCCAATGTACCTTCTTGTATATAAATAAATAAATAAATCAATAAATGTCATCTATATTTCATAGTCTATCCTTCCATTACGAACACTAACTATATACAGCTCTATGGGAGCCGGTGGGCCGAGCGGACAGCACGCGGGACTTATGATCCTGTGGTCCTGGGTTCGATCCCAGGCGCCGGCGAGAAACAATGGGCAGAGTTTCTTTCACCCTATGCCCCTGTTATCTAGCAGTAAAATAGGTACCTGGGTGTTAGTCAGCTGTCACGGGCTGCTTCCTGGGGGTGGAGGCCTGGTCGAGGACCGGGCCGCGGGGACACTAGAAAACCCCGAAATCAACACAAGATAACACAAGAAGATAGCTCTAATCCGAATAGGGAAATTTGTGCTATTTTCAGAACAATCCAGCTCATTTGCCCCTAACATCTTCCATATCCCATCCTAGGTTATCTTCAGGTTATCTTGAGATGATTTCGGGGCTTTAGTGTCCCCGCGGCCCGGTTCTCGACCAAGCCTCCACCCCCAGGAAGCAGCCCGTGACAGCTGACTAACACCCAGGTACCTATTTTACTGCTAGGTAACAGGGGGGCATAGGGTCAAAGAAACTCTGCCCATTGTTTCTCGCCGGCGCCCGGGATCGACCCCAGGACCACAGAATCACAAGTCCAGTGTGCTGTCCGCTCGGCCGACCGGCTCCCACATCACAATAGCTCACTATATAGTTGAAAAAATGCTACACTGTATCATACATAAAGTAATGTTATTCGCCATTTTCATACATCCAAAATCCTATTAGAAATTTTAAGTTTTAAAATAATCACTTAACTTAGCCTACTCTAATCGTACCCAATCGATCGTAATCTAACCTAACTTGGGCTAACCTAGCTAATCCTAAAATAACCTACGCTAAAGTTTATTAAATTTAACCAATTATTTTTAATATATCCTCTCCAAATTCTACGTAATTTATCCTATTTTAAATAAAATCGAACCAAATTTATCCAAATTGAATCTTATTATATCCAAATTTACCATAATACTTACACAATCAAAGGTAAATCTAAATCAATATAACCAAATTTCACATAACTCATCCAAGTTTAACCCATTTTATTTAACTATCCAATCCAAATATACCTTAATCCTAACACATTCAAAGCTGAATTTAACTCAATTTAACCACGTAGTAAGTAATCATCAGAAGAAGGCACCAAGCCGGGAAGGCTATAAATTTAACCAAATATATCCTATATCATCATAATTTATCCTAAATATATTACCCAAAATCAAATTTAACTAAAGATAACCTATCTTATCCAAATTTATCGGCGAGAAATTGGAGAAATGCAGTGTTGCTTAGAGGTAACAACAGCTTACTTGGACTCGTCAGCTGCGGGAAGTGTTGCGTGGATGTTCTTAACAGTTTCCTGTTGCATGACGTTGTTGACGGCGAGGGTGAGGTTAGTGACGTTGGCCTCGGGGCGCCAGGTGCCCCCCAGGCGGTACACCGTGTCCAGGCCGCCCCGCCACCCCTCGGGCATCTCCGGGCCGCCCACCAGCTCCAGCAGGGTCTGCGCCACCTCAGCACTCACACTCTGCACGGGGATCTTGGGTATAGGCTGGGACGACCGCCCGCTCCTGAGGGTCAGACAGGTGAGGGTAAGGCGAGCCTCGAAGCCTCGTACTCAGCTACTCTTCACTCATGGGGTTTGGTCAACTTTAATTATTATTACGATCAACTATGAATAAGATGAATGAGTTAACTGTAGTCATTAATAATATCATTGAATAATCAACAAGGACTGTAGGAAATCCGGACCAACATGGCAGGAATAAGGCAAGTGAACATGTTCGCCCATGGTCAAGGTTCAGGGAGGTTCCTACCAGCAGGTGTGGGTCGAGGCTCAGGGGTCAGGGGTCAGGGGGCAGGGAGTGGTGCTCACCTATAGATGTGGTCGATACTGGGGAGGAAGGGTGTGGCAGGATCCCCAGGGAAGATACTGAGTGTGTCCCAGATTACTCCGTCGTCAGGAAGTCCTGTGCCATTGGGATAGGGGGCTCCGCCCCCTCGTGGTCCCCTCATGTCTGCTGGGTCAGGGTAGAGCAGCACACCCCCAGCACCCGCCTGCTCTGCGTTGTGTACCTGGGGAGGGAGAGGCAGGTTAACTGTGCTCAGTAGAGGGGGGAGGCAGGATAACTGTGGTGGGGGAAGACAGAGTGTGGACTCCCACTGGTTTTGTGGTCGCCTGATGTACCTGTTCACCTAAAAATAAATAGGTACCTGGAAACAAGTCGAAAATTGTGGAATGCATCTTGGGAAAGATCATGGATAGAGAAGCTGTAAGAAGAGAGCAGTACATAGTAGAACAACATGAACATCATAGCAGCATGCTGTAAGCCACAGGCGGACCAAGACAATGGAAAAGTCACACCTCTGTAGAAGTTAACCAGGAGGACAGGTCACCGGTCACTGAGTCACCAGGTGGTCAGAGTTGATGCCGTCATGATAATTTTTTTTTTTTTTTGAGATATATACAAGAGTTGTTACATTCTTGTACAGCCACTAGTACGCGTAGCGTTTCGGGCAGGTCCCTGGAATACGATCCCCTGCCGCGAAGAATCGTTTTTTCATCCAAATACACATTTTACTGTTGCGTTAAACAGAGGCTACAGTTAAGGAATTGCGCCCAGTAAATCCTCCCCGGCCAGGATACGAACCCATGACATAGCGCTCGCGGAACGCCAGGCGAGTGTGTTACCACTACACCACGGAGACTGTGATAATCTACAGGGATTAGCCCCTCCACATTAAATACAAACCCTCATGTTCAGCTGGGGAGCTGGAGATCAGGGAAATAAGACTGTAGAGTGGGAGAAGGCCAGGAGGACGGTGTGAGTGGACACTGGGAGAGAACATCATCTCCAGGAAAATTGTGGAATTAACACCATTCGAGTAAGTACGGCTCTCTTGAACTAAAGCACCTCATCATTCATTTATTCTTTGCCTCTATATAGTTAGGTTATAGAATATAACTATAGAATATAACGAATTCTATAATTCTATAATTCTATAATTCTATAATTCTATAACTATAGAATATAAGGTTATAGAATATAACTAACTATATAGAATATAGTTAGGAAGTGTCTATTTAATTGTTTCCAATAGGGTCATATTGTCAAGTGTCATTAAGTGTGTATTAATGGTTCCTTGTCTTAGTGATATTGAGCCTACCGTCCCCTTTGCCCTAGTGACCTAGTGTCCTTAATTATCCCGTACTCCTCCCCCCGTCCGTCCCTTGTTGAGGTGTTAGTATTGAGTGTATCCCGCCTTATTCTTGTGTACTTTATTGTTCCCAAGTGGTCAGGATTATTCCAGTGACAGGCCAGGATCCTTGTACCGTTCACTTGTCCCCTACACCTGTCCTGGTAGGATTATACCATCTACAAGTCCTACGACTCTCACTGCGGTCCCCTGTCCGGTAACTCAGGGTGGTGGCAGCGTTACTCGGTAACTCATACAAAGGCTGTGACTACTAATATTTTTATCTCGCTCTCCCTCCCTCGCCCTCGCTTTCCCTCACTCGCCCTCGCTCTCCCTCACTCGCCCTCGCTCTCCCTCACTCGCCCTCGCTCTCCCTCACTCCCCACCAAACATTTTCACGTTTTCTAAACGTGCTAAAACGACATTTCTTTGTTTTGGGAACGTTTTCAATTACGTTTAATATTAATACATGTTTTGAGAATTTCTAAAGACGAGTATAAAACGTGAGGTCAACACGTTTTAATAAAAAGTGTTTTAGATGTTATTTATTTATTTATTTATTTATATATATACAAGAAGGTACATTGGGTTTGTGAGAATACATTGGATAGTTCAGTATTTACATTCTTGTAAAGCCACTAGTACGCGCAGCGTTTCGGGCATGATATAACGTTTAGGAGCAAAGGTTTTTAAAACGTTCATTCTAATTATTAATTATGGGAATTATTAGGTATAATTATCTTTATTGAATTTAGAAAGATAGAGAGAAGGAGAAGAGAGTGTGAGAGACGGCGAGAGAGGAGAGAGATACAAAGAGGAGAAAGACAAAGAGGAGAAAGACAAAGAGGAGAGAGGGGGAGAAAAGAGAAAGGGGGAGAGAGAGAGAGAGAGAGAGAGAGAGAGAGAGAGAGAGAGAGAGAGAGAGAGAGAGAGAGAGAGAGAGAGAGAGAGAGAGAGAGAGAGAGAGAGAGAGAGAGAGAGAGAGAGGGAGGGAGGGAGAGCGAGACGGAAGAGTGAGAGAGAGAGGTGAGAGGGGGAGAGAGAGAGAGAAAAAGAGAGAGAGAGAGAGAGAGAGAGAGAGAGAGAGAGAGAGAGAGAGAGAGAGAGGAGAGAGAGAGAGAGAGAGAGAGAGAGAGAGAGAGAGAGAGAGAGAGAGAGAGAGAGAGAGAGAGAGAGAGGTGAGAGGGGGAGAGAGAGAGAGAGAAAAAAAGAGAGAGAGAGAGAGAGAGAGAGAGAGAGAGAGAGAGAGAGAGAGAGAGAGAGAGAGAGAGAGAGAGAGAGAGAGAGAGAGAGAGAGAGGAGAGAGAGAGAGAGAGAGAGAGAGAGAGAGAGAGAGAGAGAGAGAGAGAGAGAGAGAGAGAGAGAGAGAGAGAGAGAGAGAGAGAGAGAGAGAGAGAGAGAGAGACGTTGGAGAAAGAGAGAGAGAGACGTTGGAGAGAGAGAGAGAGAGAGAGAGAGAGAGAGAGAGACAGAGACAGGGACAGAGAGGGGGGGGGGGGAAGAAGAAAAAAAAGGAGGTGAAGAAGAAAAGGAGGTGAAGAAGAAAAGGAGGAGGGAAGAGAGAAGGGAGAGGGAGACAGAGATAAGGTAAAAAGAGGAGAGTGAGGGACGGGAATAAAGGGAAATACTAATCAAAATCTAACAAATTAAACCTTAAGTCTTATAAACCATCTTAACCCAGGACCGTTGTCAAGTCCAGGACCGTCGTCAAGTCCAGGTCCGTCGTCAAGTCCAGGTCCGTCGTCAAGTCCAGGTCCGTCGTCAAGTCCAGGACCGTCGTCAAGTCCAGGTCCGTCGTCAAGTCCAGGTCCGTCGTCAAGTCCAGGTCCGTCGTCATGTCCAGGACCGTCGTCAAGTCCAGGACCGTCGTCATGTCCAGGACCGTCGTCATGTCCAGGACCGTCGTCAAGTCCAGGACCGTCGTCAAGTCCAGGTCCGTCGTCAAGTCCAGGTCCGTCGTCAAGTCCAGGTCCGTCGTCATGTCCAGGACCGTCGTCAAGTCCAGGACCGTCGTCAGGTCCAGGACCGTCGTCATGTCCAGGACCGTCGTCAAGTCCAGGACCGTCGTCAAGTCCAGGACCGTCGTCATGTCCAGGACCGTCGTCAAGTCCAGGACCGTCGTCATGTCCAGGACCGTCGTCATGTCCAGGACCGTCGTCAAGTCCAGGACCGTCGTCAAGTCCAGGACCGTCGTCATGTCCAGGACCGTCGTCAAGTCCAGGACCGTCGTCAAGTCCAGGACCGTCGTCATGTCCAGGACCGTCGTCATGTCCAGGTCCGTTGTCAAGTCCAGGTCCGTCGTCAAGTCCAGGACCGTCGTCAAGTCCAGGTCCGTCGTCATGTCCAGGACCGTCGTCAAGTCCAGGACCGTTTTCAAGTCCAGGTCCGACGTCAAGTCCAGGATCGTTGTCAAGTCCAGGACCGTCGTCAAGTCCAGGACCGTCGTCAAGTCCAGGACCGTCGTCATGTCCAGGACCGTCGTCAAGTCCAGGACCGTCGTCAAGTCCGCGGTTGTTCAACGTCCTCCCAGCAAGCATAAGAAATATTGCTGGAACAACCGTGGACATTTTCAAGAGGAAACTAGATTTATTCCTCCAAGGAGTGCCGGACCAGCCGAGCTGTGGTGGGTATGTGGGCCTGCGGGCCGCTCCAAGCAACAGCCTGGTGGACCAAACTCTCACAAGTCAAGCCTGGCCTCGGGCCGGGCTTGGGGAGTAGAAGAACTCCCAGAACCCCATCAACCAGGTATCAACCAGGTAAGTCCAGGACCGTCGTCATGTCCAGGACCGTCGTAATGTCCAGGTCCGTTGTCAAGTCCAGGTCCGTCGTCAAGTACAGGACCGTCGTCAAGTCCAGGTCCGTCGTCATGTCCAGGACCGTCGTCAAGTCCAGGACCGTTTTCAAGTCCAGGTCCGACGTCAAGTCCAGGATCGTTGTCAAGTCCAGGACCGTCGTCAAGTCCAGGACCGTTGTCAAGTCCAGGTCCGTCGTCAAGTCCAGGAACGTCGTCAAGTCCAGGACCGTCGTCAAGTCCATTTCCGACAAGTCCAGGACCGTCGTTAAGTCTATTTCCGACAAGTCCAGGACCGTTGTCAAGTCCAGGACCGTGGTCAAGTCCAGGTCCGTCGTCAAGTCCATTTCCGACGTGTCCAGGACCGTCGTCAAGTCCAAGTCCGTCGTCAAGTCCATTTCCGAGAAGTCCAGGACCGTTGTCAAGTTCAGGACCGTTGTCAAGTCCAGGCCCGTCGTCAAGTCCATTTCCGACAAGTCCAGGACCGTCGTCAAGTCCATTTCCGACAAGTCCAGGACCGTCGTTAAGTCCAGGTCCGTCGTCAAGTCTATTTCCGACAAGTCCAAGACCGTTGTCCAGTCCAGGACCGTGGTCAAGTCCAGGTCCGTCGTCAAGTCCATTTCCGACGTGTCCAGGACCGTCGTCAAGTCCATTTCCGACGTGTCCAGGACCGTCGTCAAGTCCAGGTCCGTCGTCAAGTCCATTTCCGAGAAGTCCAGGACCGTTGTCAAGTTCAGGACCGTTGTCAAGTCCAGGTCCGTCGTCAAGTCCATTTCTGACAAGTCCAGGACCGTTGTAAAGTCCATGACCGTTGTCAAGTCCATTTCCGACAAGTCCAGGACCGTTGTCAAGTCCAGGACAGTTGTCAAGTCCAGGTCCGTCGTCAAGTCCATTTCCGACAAGTCCAGGACCGTTGTAAAGTCCATGACCGTTGTCAAGTCCATTTCCGTCGTCAAGTCCATTTCCGACAAGTCCAGGACCGTTGTCAAGTCCATGACCGTTGTCAAGTCGATTTCCGCCGTCAAGTCCAAGACCGTTGTCAAGTCCATTTCCGCCGTCAAGTCCAGGACCGTTGGCAGTCTATGGTCAGTATAAGACAGAGTAGAACAAGCGGGTAATGGTCAGTATAAGGCAGAGTAGAACAAGCGGGTAATGGTCAGTATAAGGCAGAGTAGAACAAGCGGGTAATGGTCAATATAAGGCAGAGTAGAACAAGCGGGTAATGGTCAATATAAGGCAGTGTAGAACAAGCGGGTAATGGTCAGTATAAGGCAGTGTAGAACAAGCGGGTAATGGTCAGTATAAGGCAGAGTAGAACAAGCGGGTAATGGTCAGTATAAGGCAGTGTAGAACAAGCGGGTAATGGTCAGTATAAGGCAGTGTAGAACAAGCGGGTAATGGTCAGTATAAGGCAGTGTAGAACAAGCGGGTAATGGTCAGTATAAGGCAGTGTAGAACAAGCGGGTAATGGTCAGTATAAGGCAGTGTATAACAAGCGGGTAATGGTCAGTATAAGGCAGAGTAGAACAAGCGGGTAATGGTCAGTATAAGGCAGTGTAGAACAAGCGGGTAATGGTCAGTATAAGGCAGAGTAGAACAAGCGGGTAATGGTCAATATAAGGCAGAGTAGAACAAGCGGGTAATGGTCAGTATAAGGCAGTGTAGAACAAGCGGGTAATGGTCAGTATAAGGCAGAGTAGAACAAGCGGGTAATGGTCAGTATAAGGCAGAGTAGAACAAGCGGGTAATGGTCAGTATAAGGCAGTGTAGAACAAGCGGGTAATGGTCAGTATAAGGCAGAGTAGAACAAGCGGGTAATGGTCAATATAAGGCAGAGTAGAACAAGCGGGTAATGGTCAGTATTAGGCAGTGTAGAACAAGCGGGTAATGGTCAGTATAAGGCAGAGTAGAACAAGCGGGTAATGGTCAGTATAAGACAGAGTAGAACAAGCGGGTAATGGTCAGTATAAGGCAGTGTAGAACAAGCGAGTAATGGTCAGTATAAGGCAGTGTAGAACAAGCGGGTAATGGTCAGTATAAGACAGAGTAGAACAAGCGGGTAATGGTCAGTATAAGGCAGTGTAGAACAAGCGAGTAATGGTCAGTATAAGGCAGTGTAGAACAAGCGAGTAATGGTCAGTATAAGGCAGTGTAGAACAAGCGGGTAATGGTCAGTATAAGGCAGTGTAGAACAAGCGGGTAATGGTCAGTATAAGACAGAGTAGAACAAGCGGGTAATGGTCAGTATAAGACAGAGTAGAACAAGCGGGTAATGGTCAGTATAAGGCAGTGTAGAACAAGCGGGTAATGGTCAGTACCTAACTTAATCTAACTTTGTCCAAGGTGTTGTCACTGCTTTACCATTTACCTAATGTTCTCTCATTCATATAATTTCCTCAGTAATCAGTCAAGTCTCCATGCACTTATGCAAGCATCTACCTCAGTATCATTATTAAATCTTACTCATAAATGTAATTTTACCCTATTCTTTTTTAAATTTTAAATTTAATTGGTCTGATTTATGTCATTTATTAAAATTAATTATTGATCTCATTTTGTTCCCTTAATTAAGTTCATACTAATTATAGGTTAAAGACCTAAGCTAAATATAATTAATTATCTAAGATTATTTTACTTTACAATCATCATTGTATCCTTCATGGCTCTCTAGTGATCTTTATGCTACTTCTAATTGTTTCAATTCTTTTTTTTTTTTTTTTGAGATATATACAAGAGTTGTTACATTCTTGTAGAGCCACTAGTACGCGTAGCGTTTCGGGCAAGTCCTTAATCCTATGGTCCCTGGAATACGATCCCCTGCCGCGAAGAATCGTTTTTTCATCCAAGTACACATTTTACTGTTGCGTTCAACAGAGGCTACAGTTAAGGAATTGCGCCCAGTAAATCCTCCCCGGCCAGGATACGAACCCATGACATAGCGCTCGCGGAACGCCAGGCGAGTGTCTTACCACTACACCACGGAGACTTTTATTTACTTGCATTTATTATTGTGTTTTGCTATAATTATTCTCTAATTATAGCAGACTTTGTATATATGTAAGCATTTACCTCAGTGTCTTAGTATAATCTTGCTCATATATATAATCTTTCCCTGTTATTTTTGTTTTTGCTTATAATTTTTAAATATAATTGTAATTTGATTTATACACCATTTATTGTAATTATTTACTGAGCTCATTTTTTTTTTCTTAAGTTCATACTAATTATAGGTTCACAATTAAGCTATATTAAATAATGGGTTTTTAAGATTATCTTTACATTACGATTATTATTTGTCTCTTTATTTTTTGCTATTTATTATTCTTGTCAGTCTACTGGTTTTTTCTTCTCTCTTAACCTAACTACTGTATCTTTCCTCTTCTCTCTTAACCTAACTTCTGTATCTTTCCTCTTCTCTCTTAACCTAACTACTGTATCTTTCCTCTTCTCTCTTAACCTAACTTCTGTATCTTTCCTCTTCTCTCTTAACCTAACTACTGTATCTTTCCTCTTCTCTCTTAACCTAACTTCTGTATCTTTCCTCTTCTCTCTTAACCTAACTACTGTATCTTTCCTCTTCTCTCTTAACCTAACTTCTGTATCTTTCCTCTTCTCTCTTAACCTAACTACTGTATCTTTCCTCTTCTCTCTTAACCTAACTTCTGTATCTTTCCTCTTCTCTCTTAACCTAACTACTGTATCTTTCCTCTTCTCTCTTAACCTAACTTCTGTATCTTTCCTCTTCTCTCTTAACCTAACTACTGTATCTTTCCTCTTCTCTCTTAACCTAACTTCTGTATCTTTCCTCTTCTCTCTTAACCTAACTACTGTATCTTTCCTCTTCTCTCTTAACCTAACTTCTGTATCTTTCCTCTTCTCTCTTAACCTAACTTCTGTATCTTTCCTCTTCTCTCTTAACCTAACTTCTGTATCTTTCCTCTTCTCTCTTAACCTAACTTCTGTATCTTTCCTCTTCTCTCTTAACCTAACTTCTGTATCTTTCCTCTTCTCTCTTAACCTAACTTCTGTATCTTTCCTCTTCTCTCTTAACCTAACTACTGTATCTTTCCTCTTCTCTCTTAACCTAACTTCTGTATCTTTCCTCTTCTCTCTTAACCTAACTTCTGTATCTTTCCTCTTCTCTCTTAACCTAACTTCTGTATCTTTCCTCTTCTCTCTTAACCTAACTTCTGTATCTTTCCTCTTCTCTCTTAACATAACTACTGTATCTTTCCTCTTCTCTCTTAACCTAACTTCTGTATCTTTCCTCTTCTCTCTTAACCTAACTTCTGTATCTTTCCTCTTCTCTCTTAACCTAACTTCTGTATCTTTCCTCTTCTCTCTTAACCTAACTTCTGTATCTTTCCTCTTCTCTCTTAACCTAACTTCTGTATCTTTCCTCTTCTCTCTTAACCTAACTTCTGTATCTTTCCTCTTCTCTCTTAACATAACTACTGTATCTTTCCTCTTCTCTCTTAACCTAACTTCTGTATCTTTCCTCTTCTCTCTTAACATAACTACTGTATCTTTCCTCTTCTCTCTTAACATAACTACTGTATCTTTCCTCTTCTCTCTTAACATAACTACTGTATCTTTCCTCTTCTCTCTTAACCTAACTACTGTATCTTTCCTCTTCTCTCTTAACCTAACTACTGTATCTTTCCTCTTCTCTCTTAACCTAACTTCTGTATCTTTCCTCTTCTCTCTTAACCTAACTACTGTATCTTTCCTCTTCTCTCTTAACCTAACTTCTGTATCTTTCCTCTTCTCTCTTAACCTAACTACTGTATCTTTCCTCTTCTCTCTTAACCTAACTTCTGTATCTTTCCTCTTCTCTCTTAACCTAACTTCTGTATCTTTCCTCTTCTCTCTTAACCTAACTTCTGTATCTTTCCTCTTCTCTCTTAACCTAACTTCTGTATCTTTCCTCTTCTCTCTTAACCTAACTTCTGTATCTTTCCTCTTCTCTCTTAACCTAACTTCTGTATCTTTCCTCTTCTCTCTTAACCTAACTACTGTATCTTTCCTCTTCTCTCTTAACCTAACTTCTGTATCTTTCCTCTTCTCTCTTAACCTAACTTCTGTATCTTTCCTCTTCTCTCTTAACCTAACTTCTGTATCTTTCCTCTTCTCTCTTAACCTAACTTCTGTATCTTTCCTCTTCTCTCTTAACATAACTACTGTATCTTTCCTCTTCTCTCTTAACCTAACTTCTGTATCTTTCCTCTTCTCTCTTAACCTAACTTCTGTATCTTTCCTCTTCTCTCTTAACCTAACTTCTGTATCTTTCCTCTTCTCTCTTAACCTAACTTCTGTATCTTTCCTCTTCTCTCTTAACCTAACTTCTGTATCTTTCCTCTTCTCTCTTAACCTAACTTCTGTATCTTTCCTCTTCTCTCTTAACATAACTACTGTATCTTTCCTCTTCTCTCTTAACCTAACTTCTGTATCTTTCCTCTTCTCTCTTAACATAACTACTGTATCTTTCCTCTTCTCTCTTAACATAACTACTGTATCTTTCCTCTTCTCTCTTAACATAACTACTGTATCTTTCCTCTTCTCTCTTAACCTAACTACTGTATCTTTCCTCTTCTCTCTTAACCTAACTACTGTATCTTTCCTCTTCTCTCTTAACCTAACTTCTGTATCTTTCCTCTTCTCTCTTAACATAACTACTGTATCTTTCCTCTTCTCTCTTAACCTAACTTCTGTATCTTTCCTCTTCTCTCTTAACATAACTACTGTATCTTTCCTCTTCTCTCTTAACATAACTACTGTATCTTTCCTCTTCTCTCTTAACCTAACTTCTGTATCTTTCCTCTTCTCTCTTAACATAACTACTGTATCTTTCCTCTTCTCTCTTAACCTAACTTCTGTATCTTTCCTCTTCTCTCTTAACATAACTACTGTATCTTTCCTCTTCTCTCTTAACATAACTACTGTATCTTTCCTCTTCTCTCTTAACATAACTACTGTATCTTTCCTCTTCTCTCTTAACCTAACTTCTGTATCTTTCCTCTTCTCTCTTAACATAACTACTGTATCTTTCCTCTTCTCTCTTAACCTAACTACTGTATCTTTCCTCTTCTCTCTTAACCTAACTTCTGTATCTTTCCCTCTTCTCTCTTAACATAACTACTGTATCTTTCCTCTTCTCTCTTAACCTAACTACTGTATCTTTCCTCTTCTCTCTTAACCTAACTTCTGTATCTTTCCTCTTCTCTCTTAACCTAACTTCTGTATCTTTCCTCTTCTCTCTTAACCTAACTTCTGTATCCTTCCTCTTCTCTCTTGACATAACTACTGCATCTTTCCTCTTCTCTCTTAACATAACTACTGTATCCTTCCTCTTCTCTCTTAACCTAACTTCTGTATCTTTCCTCTTCTCTCTTAACCTAACTTCTGTATCTTTCCTCTTCTCTCTTAACCTAACTTCTGTATCCTTCCTCTTCTCTCTTAACCTAACTTCTGTATCTTTCCTCTTCTCTCTTAACCTAACTTCTGTATCTTTCCTCTTCTCTCTTAACCTAACTTCTGTATCTTTCCTCTTCTCTCTTAACCTAACTACTGTATCTTTCCTCTTCTCTCTTAACATAACTACTGTATCTTTCCTCTTCTCTCTTAACCTAACTACTGTATCTTTCCTCTTCTCTCTTAACCTAACTACTGTATCTTTCCTCTTCTCTCTTAACCTAACTACTGTATCTTTCCTCTTCTCTCTTAACCTAACTACTGTATCTTTCCTCTTCTCTCTTAACCTAACTACTGTATCTTTCCTCTTCTCTCTTAACCTAACTACAGTATCTTTCCTCTTCTCTCTTAACCTAACTACTGTATCTTTCCTCTTCTCTCTTAACCTAACTTCTGTATCTTTCCTCTTCTCTCTTAACATAACTACTGTATCTTTCCTCTTCTCTCTTAACCTAACTACTGTATCTTTCCTCTTCTCTCTTAACCTAACTTCTGTATCTTTCCTCTTCTCTCTTAACATAACTACTGTATCTTTCCTCTTCTCTCTTAACCTAACTACTGTATCTTTCCTCTTCTCTCTTAACCTAACTTCTGTATCTTTCCTCTTCTCTCTTAACCTAACTTCTGTATCTTTCCTCTTCTCTCTTAACCTAACTTCTGTATCCTTCCTCTTCTCTCTTGACATAACTACTGCATCTTTCCTCTTCTCTCTTAACATAACTACTGTATCCTTCCTCTTCTCTCTTAACCTAACTTCTGTATCTTTCCTCTTCTCTCTTAACCTAACTTATGTATCTTTCCTCTTCTCTCTTAACCTAACTTCTGTATCCTTCCTCTTCTCTCTTAACCTAACTTCTGTATCTTTCCTCTTCTCTCTTAACCTAACTTCTGTATCTTTCCTCTTCTCTCTTAACCTAACTTCTGTATCTTTCCTCTTCTCTCTTAACCTAACTACTGTATCTTTCCTCTTCTCTCTTAACATAACTACTGTATCTTTCCTCTTCTCTCTTAACCTAACTACTGTATCTTTCCTCTTCTCTCTTAACCTAACTACTGTATCTTTCCTCTTCTCTCTTAACCTAACTACTGTATCTTTCCTCTTCTCTCTTAACCTAACTACTGTATCTTTCCTCTTCTCTCTTAACCTAACTACTGTATCTTTCCTCTTCTCTCTTAACCTAACTACAGTATCTTTCCTCTTCTCTCTTAACCTAACTACTGTATCTTTCCTCTTCTCTCTTAACCTAACTTCTGTATCTTTCCTCTTCTCTCTTAACCTAACTACTGTATCTTTCCTCTTCTCTCTTAACATAACTACTGTATCTTTCCTCTTCTCTCTTAACATAACTACTGTATCTTTCCTCTTCTCTCTTAACCTAACTACTGTATCTTTCCTCTTCTCTCTTAACATAACTACTGTATCTTTCCTCTTCTCTCTTAACCTAACTTCTGTATCTTTCCTCTTCTCTCTTAACATAACTACTGTATCTTTCCTCTTCTCTCTTAACATAACTACTGTATCTTTCCTCTTCTCTCTTAACCTAACTACTGTATCTTTCCTCTTCTCTCTTAACCTAACTTCTGTATCTTTCCTCTTCTCTCTTAACATAACTACTGTATCTTTCCTCTTCTCTCTTAACCTAACTACTGTATCTTTCCTCTTCTCTGTTAACCTAACTTCTGTATCTTTCCTCTTCTCTCTTAACATAACTACTGTATCTTTCCTCTTCTCTCTTAACCTAACTACTGTATCTTTCCTCTTCTCTCTTAACCTAACTTCTGTATCTTTCCTCTTCTCTCTTAACCTAACTTCTGTATCTTTCCTCTTCTCTCTTAACCTAACTTCTGTATCCTTCCTCTTCTCTCTTGACATAACTACTGCATCTTTCCTCTTCTCTCTTAACATAACTACTGTATCCTTCCTCTTCTCTCTTAACCTAACTTCTGTATCTTTCCTCTTCTCTCTTAACCTAACTTCTGTATCTTTCCTCTTCTCTCTTAACCTAACTTCTGTATCCTTCCTCTTCTCTCTTAACCTAACTTCTGTATCTTTCCTCTTCTCTCTTAACCTAACTTCTGTATCTTTCCTCTTCTCTCTTAACCTAACTTCTGTATCTTTCCTCTTCTCTCTTAACCTAACTACTGTATCTTTCCTCTTCTCTCTTAACATAACTACTGTATCTTTCCTCTTCTCTCTTAACCTAACTACTGTATCTTTCCTCTTCTCTCTTAACCTAACTACTGTATCTTTCCTCTTCTCTCTTAACCTAACTACTGTATCTTTCCTCTTCTCTCTTAACCTAACTACTGTATCTTTCCTCTTCTCTCTTAACCTAACTACTGTATCTTTCCTCTTCTCTCTTAACCTAACTACAGTATCTTTCCTCTTCTCTCTTAACCTAACTACTGTATCTTTCCTCTTCTCTCTTAACCTAACTTCTGTATCTTTCCTCTTCTCTCTTAACATAACTACTGTATCTTTCCTCTTCTCTCTTAACCTAACTACTGTATCTTTCCTCTTCTCTCTTAACCTAACTTCTGTATCTTTCCTCTTCTCTCTTAACATAACTACTGTATCTTTCCTCTTCTCTCTTAACCTAACTACTGTATCTTTCCTCTTCTCTCTTAACCTAACTTCTGTATCTTTCCTCTTCTCTCTTAACCTAACTTCTGTATCTTTCCTCTTCTCTCTTAACCTAACTTCTGTATCCTTCCTCTTCTCTCTTGACATAACTACTGCATCTTTCCTCTTCTCTCTTAACATAACTACTGTATCCTTCCTCTTCTCTCTTAACCTAACTTCTGTATCTTTCCTCTTCTCTCTTAACCTAACTTCTGTATCTTTCCTCTTCTCTCTTAACCTAACTTCTGTATCCTTCCTCTTCTCTCTTAACCTAACTTCTGTATCTTTCCTCTTCTCTCTTAACCTAACTTCTGTATCTTTCCTCTTCTCTCTTAACCTAACTTCTGTATCTTTCCTCTTCTCTCTTAACCTAACTACTGTATCTTTCCTCTTCTCTCTTAACATAACTACTGTATCTTTCCTCTTCTCTCTTAACCTAACTACTGTATCTTTCCTCTTCTCTCTTAACCTAACTACTGTATCTTTCCTCTTCTCTCTTAACCTAACTACTGTATCTTTCCTCTTCTCTCTTAACCTAACTACTGTATCTTTCCTCTTCTCTCTTAACCTAACTACTGTATCTTTCCTCTTCTCTCTTAACCTAACTACAGTATCTTTCCTCTTCTCTCTTAACCTAACTACTGTATCTTTCCTCTTCTCTCTTAACCTAACTTCTGTATCTTTCCTCTTCTCTCTTAACCTAACTACTGTATCTTTCCTCTTCTCTCTTAACATAACTACTGTATCTTTCCTCTTCTCTCTTAACATAACTACTGTATCTTTCCTCTTCTCTCTTAACATAACTACTGTATCTTTCCTCTTCTCTCTTAACATAACTACTGTATCTTTCCTCTTCTCTCTTAACATAACTACTGTATCTTTCCTCTTCTCTCTTAACCTAACTACTGTATCTTTCCTCTTCTCTCTTAACCTAACTACTGTATCTTTCCTCTTCTCTCTTAACATAACTACTGTATCTTTCCTCTTCTCTCTTAACCTAACTACTGTATCTTTCCTCTTCTCTCTTAACATAACTACTGTATCTTTCCTCTTCTCTCTTAACCTAACTACTGTATCTTTCCTCTTCTCTCTTAACATAACTACTGTATCTTTCCTCTTCTCTCTTAACCTAACTACTGTATCTTTCCTCTTCTCTCTTAACCTAACTACTGCATCTTTCCTCTTCTCTCTTAACCTAACTACTGTATCTTTCCTCTTCTCTCTTAACCTAACTTCTGTATCTTTCCTCTTCTCTCTTAACCTAACTTCTGTATCTTTCCTCTTCTCTCTTAACATAACTACTGTATCTTTCCTCTTCTCTCTTAACCTAACTACTGTATCTTTCCTCTTCTCTCTTAACATAACTACTGTATCTTTCCTCTTCTCTCTTAACCTAACTACTGTATCTTTCCTCTTCTCTCTTAACCTAACTACTGTATCTTTCCTCTTCTCTCTTAACCTAACTACTGTATCTTTCCTCTTCTCTCTTAACCTAACTACTGTATCTTTCCTCTTCTCTCTTAACCTAACTACTGTATCTTTCCTCTTCTCTCTTAACCTAACTACTGTATCTTTCCTCTTCTCTCTTAACCTAACTACTGTATCTTTCCTCTTCTCTCTTAACCTAACTACTGTATCTTTCCTCTTCTCTCTTAACCTAACTTCTGTATCTTTCCTCTTCTCTCTTAACCTAACTACTGTATCTTTCCTCTTCTCTCTTAACCTAACTACTCTATCTTTCCTGGCTATCTTAGGGAATCTTTGCTCTACTTCTAATTATTTCTATTTTTTGTGTATCTACGTTTATTGTTGTGTTTTGCTACAATTACTTTCTATTTACAGCAGTTTTAGTACTTAACTGTTCCTGTAATTGCTTATCTTATTGTATCGTGACATTATTGTATCTATATGCTTATTGATATTGATCCTGATCGAAATCTTCTGTCTCATATCCACACAAATCAGCACATTGATCATCATTATTGCAGGTATTACACAGCAAATCTTGCAAAAAACAAACTCCTAAATAGCACCTGCTTATCAGTTTACAACCAAAATGTTAGGTCACTTGGTAAACATTTTGATGATATTAATGCACTACTCACAGCACTAGGTACTAATTTATCATTCATCATTTTAACAGAAACTTGGTTAAGTAATGACTATACCCAACTCTACAATTTAGCTGGTTATAAAGCCATTCATAACTGCAGGCCTAATAAAAAAGGAGGTGGCACAGCAATATATTACAAAGATACCTTCATCTGCAATAGTGTCATCAGTGATAGAGACGACTATTGTGAATATACCTTTGCCAAGTTCTCCAGTAAATCCCTTAAATCCTCCCTGACTATCGGTGCCATCTATAGATTTCCTAATACCAACATAGCTTCATTCTCTGACAACGTAAAGAATCTTATCATAAATAACAATCTTAATAAAAATCACATCATTCTGGGAGGTGATTTCAATATTGACCTGGGTCTTCAAAACAACCCTCAAGTTGACTATTTCCATAACAGCATGCACTCCTGTATGCTAATCCCCACAATCACCAAGCCCACCCGAGTCACTCAAACATCTGCCACTACTCTGGATCACTTATGGACTAATATAACAGCTCCCCTTACATCTGGGGTAATCTATGACAGAACAACTGACCACTATCCTACCTTCCTCATAGCAAACATGGACACAGCACCACCAGAAAGCAAGAAACTCTCATTCAGGCTACACAGTGAATCAGCTTTAGGCAATCTTTCTAATGCACTTCACAATATTAGCTGGGAATCTGAATTTAATAATACACAGGATATAAACTCATTAACTCACCTCTTTCTCTCCAAAACTCTAAGCCTGTACAACACTCAATGTCCCCTCCTTTCCAAACAAGTAACTGATAAAAGAAAAAATAACCCGTGGCTCACAAGTGGCATAATTAAATCAATCAACAAAAAACACGAATATGAAAAGAAATTAGGTTTGGCCTAGTTACAAAGGAAGTAGTTAAAAGGTACTCATTAGTGCTTACCAGTATCATAAGAAAAGCTAAACTTTCATATTATGAGACTAGATTCAAAGAAGCAAAAGGCAACATGAAAAGCACATGGAAAACCATCTCTAATATCCTAGGAACTAAACAACACTCCCACAACCAGATAACACTCTCTAAGGATGGCCTTACACCGTCAACTGATTTAGAAATGGCGAATGAATTTAATAGCCTCTTTTCATCGGTTGGTGCTAACCTTGCCAGTAAAATCCCACAGACTCAGACACATACATATATACACGCCTCCCAGCAGTCTCCGTGGTGTAGTGGTAAGACACTCGCCTGGCGTTCCGCGAGCGCTATGTCATGGGTTCGTATCCTGGCCGGGGAGGATTTACTGGGCGCAATTCCTTAACTGTAGCCTCTGTTTAACGCAACAGTAAAATGTGTACTTGGATGAAAAAACGATTCTTCGCGGCAGGGGATCGTATTCCAGGGACCATAGGATTAAGGACTTGCCCGAAACGCTACGCGTACTAGTGGATGTACAAGAATGTAACAACTCTTGTATATATCTCAAAAAAAAAAAAAAAAAAAAAAAAAAAAATTAACACATATCTCTCAGCCAGCTATCCAAACTCTCTTCTCCTCTCACCAGTCAGCCCGTCAGATGTTGTGTCCATCATACACTCACTAAAAACCAAAGCTGGGAACATCAGTGAAATCCCATCCATTGTATACAAGAGCGCCTCCCATGCCCTTGCGCCACCTATAGCTCTGCTGTTCAACAAATCCCTTGAGTGTCATACCTTCCCTGATATCCTTAAAGAAGCAAGAGTAACGCCAGTTCATAAAGGAGGTAATCCGGCAGACATAAACAACTATAGACCAATATCGAACCTACCCATACTATCAAAAATATTTGAAAAAATTATCTACAAACAGCTTTACTCCTACCTCGTAAAATTTGACATTCTTAGCCCCTGTCAGTTTGGCTTCCGCTCCCAAAAGAGTACCAACGATGCAATTATTAGTCTCCTTGATATAATTTACTCAGCCCTTGACAAAAACGAGTTTCCGATTGGACTCTTCATTGACCTGAGAAAGGCCTTTGATACTGTTAATCACAATTACCTCTTACGTAAACTCCATCATTATGGAATTCGAGGTCATACACTGGACTATATCCAATCCTATCTTAGTGATAGACACCAATGTGTAGCCATCAATAATATAACCTCTCCCACTCTACCAATAACCGTTGGAGTGTTTACAGGGCAGCATTTTGGGACCTCTCTTATTTCTTATTTACATCAATGATCTGCCTAACGTCTCTAACATTCTGAAACCTATTTTGTTTGCTGATGATACTACCTTCATCTACTCTAACCCCAACCTACATATACTAAATAATGTTGTTAATAATGAACTAAAAAAAGTCCACTTATGGATGTCAACCAACAAACTAACACTTAACATAGAAAATACCTACTACATCTTATTTGGAAGTAAATCTACAAATGCAATTCAGCTTCAGATAGACAATGTAAACATTAGCAATAAAAATGATGGAAAGTTTCTTGGCCTATTCCTAGACAAGAGACTCAACTTCAGTACCCACATACAACACATAACTAAGAAAGTCTCTAAAACAGTTGGTATACTCTCCAAAATCAGATATTATGTACCTAACTCTGCTCTCATCTCTCTATATTATGCACTAATCTATCCCTATCTTAATTATGGTATCTGTGCATGGGGTTCAACCACTGCAAACCACCTCAAGTCCATCATTACCCAGCAAAAATCTGCTATCAGAATAATAACAAATTCTGCTTTCAGACAATACTCAGCCCCCTTGTTTAACTCCCTAAACATGCTAAACATAATCTCACTCCACAAATTCTCCTGTGTCAACTACATTTACAAAACCCTCTTCTTAAATGCAAATCCTGCTCTGAAACTCTCCCTGGACAGATGTAATAGGACCCATTATCACCACACAGAAATGAATATCTCTTTGATATCCCCAGAGTCAAACTTAATTTGTGTAAACACTCTATGCAAATAAAGGGACCCAGTCTATGGAACTCACTCCCTACTGAATTGAAAAACTGTCCAACTTTTACATCATTCAAAATCAATACTAAAAAGTACCTAATTTCATCTTCATAGTTTTTCACTTTTTGCCTTAAAATTGCACTGTATCAATTGCTACCCAATCTCCCAACCTTTATGTTCCCAATTTGAACATCTTTACCAAAGATGTTCAAAGATGTAAAGCCACTAGTACGCTGCGCGTACTAGTGGCTTTACAAGAGTGCAATTACTGTACCATGCTATGTATTCTCACAAACCCAATGTACCTTCTTGTATATAAATAAATAAATAAATAAATAAATAAATAAATAAAAAAGCGGGAAATGGTATGTACGTACTTAAGAATCGCTGGCGAAGCGCGGAGAAGCGTGTGTTACCACTGCGCCACAGGGAGAGTGGCGCAGTGGTAAAGTGCAGACCAAGTTAAGCTGAGAGACTGTTGACTGGGTGAATCTTCCCATTGAAACCACAATGACGCAGCTCTTACCATGTATTATCCTACACCAGTCATTCTTCCCTACATGATGACAGTGCCTGTGGACGGCTCTATCAACAGGCCAATGACACAGCAACCAACCACGGTCAAGCTATTTCAATGTATGTGGGGGGGGTGGGGCTAGATCAATGTATGGGGGCTAGTTCACTATATGGGGGGCTAGTTCAATGTATGGGGCTAGTTCAATGTATGGGGGCTAGTTCAATGTATGGGGGGCTAGTTCAATGCATGGGGGGCTAGTTCAATGTATGGGGGCTAGTTCAATGTATGGGGGGCTAGTTCAATGTATGGGGGCTTGTTCAATGTATGGGGGGCTAGTTCAATGTATGGGGCTAGTTCAATGTATGGGGGGCTAGTTCAGTGCATGGGGGCTAGTTCAATGTATGGGGGCTAGTTCAATACATGGGAGGCTGGTTCAATGTATGGGGGCTAGTTCAATGTATGGGGACTAGTTCAATGTATGGGGGCTAGTTCAATGTATAGGGGCTAGTTCAATGAATCGGGGGGCTAGTTCAATGTATGGGGGCTTGTTCAATGTATGGGGGGGCTAGTTCAATGTATGGGGCTAGTTCAATGTATGGGGCTAGTTCAATGTATGGGGAGCTAGTTCAATGCATGGGGGGCTAGTTCAATGTATGGGGGCTAGTTCAATGCATGGGAGGCTGGTTCAATGTATGGGGGCTAGTTCAATGTATGGGGACTAGTTCAATGTATGGGGGGCTAGTTCAATGTATGGGGGCTAGTTCAATGAATGGGGGGCTAGTTCAATGTATGGGGGCTTGTTCAATGTATGGGGGGCTAGTTCAATGTATGGGGGCTAGTTCAATGTATGGGGGCTAGTTCAATGTATGGGGGCTAGTTCAATGTATGGGAGCTAGTTGAATGTATGGGGGCTAGTTGAATGTATGGGGGCTAGTTGAATGTATGGGAGCTAGTTCAATGTATGGGGGCTAGTTCAATGTATGAGGGCTAGTTCAATGTATTGGGATAGCTCAATGTATGGGGCTAGTTCAATGTATGGGGCTAGTTCAATGTATGGGCTAGTTCAATATATGGGGGCTAGTTGAATGTATGGGGGCTAGTTCAATGTATGGGGGCTAGTTCAATGAATGGGGCTAGTTCAATGTATTGGGCTAGTTCAATGTATGGGGGCTAGTTCAATGTATGGGGCTAGTTCAATGTATGGGGGCTAGTTCAATGTATGGGACTAGTTCAATGTATGAGGGTTAGTTCAATATATGAGGGTTAGTTCAATGTAGGGGGCTAATTCAATAAATGGGAGCTAGTTCAATGTATAGGGGCTAGTTCAATGTATGGGGGCTAGTTCAATGTATGGGAGCTAGTTCAATATATGGGGGTTAGTTTGATATATGGGGGCTAGTTCAATATATGGGGGTTAGTTTGATATATGGGGGCTAGTTCAATATATGGGGCTAGTTCATTGTATGGGGGCTAGTTCAATGTATGGGGGCTAGTTCAATGTATGGGGGCTAGTTCATTGTATGGGGGCTAGTTCAATGTATGGGGGCTAGTTCAATGTATGGGAGCTAGTTGAATGTATGGGGGCTAGTTGAATGTATGGGGGCTAGTTCAATGTATGGGGGCTAGTTCATTGTATGGGGGCTAGTTCAATGTATGGGGGCTAGTTCAATGGATGGGGGACTAGTTCAATGAATGGGGGCTAGTTCAATGTATGGGGTCTAGTTCAATGTATGGGGTCTAGTTCAATATAAGTGGGCTAGTTCAATATATGGGGGCTAGTTCAACGTATGGGGGGCTAGGTCAATATATGGGGGCTTGTTCATTGTATGAGAGCTAGTTCAATGTATGGGGGCTAGTTCAATGTATGGGGCTAGTTCAATGTACGGGGGCTAGTCCAATATATGGGGGCTAGTTCAATGTATGAGGGGCTAGTTCATTGTATGGGGGTAGTTCAATATATGGAGGGCTAGTTCAATGTATGAGGGGCTAGTTCAATGTTTGGGGGCTAGTTCAATGTATGGGGGCTAGTTCAATGTATGGGGGCTAGTTCAATGTATGGGGCTAGTTCAATATATGGGGGTTAGTTTGATATATGGGGGCTAGTTCAATGTATGGGGGCTAGTTCAATGTGTGGGGGCTAGTTCAATGTATGGGGGCTAGTTCAATGTATGGGGGCTAGTTCAATGTATGGGGGCTAGTTCATTGTATGGGGGCTAGTTCAATGTATGGGGGCTAGTTCAATGGATGGGGGACTAGTTCAATGAATGGGGGCTAGTTCAATGTATGGGGTCTAGTTCAATGTATGGGGTCTAGTTCAATATAAGTGGGCTAGTTCAATATATGGGGGCTAGTTCAACGTATGGGTGGCTAGGTCAATATATGGGGGCTTGTTCATTGTATGAGAGCTAGTTCAATGTATGGGGGCTAGTTCAATGTATGGGGCTAGTTCAATGTACGGGGCTAGTCCAATATATGGGGGCTAGTTCAATGTATGAGGGGCTAGTTCATTGTATGGGGGTAGTTCAATATATGGAGGGCTAGTTCAATGTATGAGGGGCTAGTTCAATGTTTGGGGGCTAGTTCAATGTATGGGGGCTAGTTCAATGTATGGGGGCTAGTTCAATGTATGGGGCTAGTTCAATATATGGGGGTTAGTTTGATATATGGGGGCTAGTTCAATGTATGGGGGCTAGTTCAATGTGTGGGGGTTAGTTCAATGTATGGGGGCTAGTTCAATGTATGGGGGCTAGTTCAATGTATGGGGGCTAGTTCAATATATGGGGGTTAGTTTGATATATGGGGATTAGTTCAATATATGGGGCTAGTTCATTGTATGGGGGCTAGTTCAATGGATGGGGGACTAGTTCAATGAATGGGGGCTAGTTCAATGTATGGGGTCTAGTTCAATGTATGGGGTCTAGTTCAATATAAGTGGGCTAGTTCAATATATGGGGGCTAGTTCAACGTATGGGGGGCTAGGTCAATATATGGGGGCTTGTTCATTGTATGAGAGCTAGTTTAATGTATGAGGGCTAGTTCAATGTACGGAGGCTAGTCCAATATATGGGGGGCTAGTTCAATGTATGAGGGGCTAGTTCATTGTATGGGGGTAGTTCAATATATGGAGGGCTAGTTCAATGTATGAGGGGCTAGTTCAATGTATGGGGGCTAGTTTTTATATATATTTGGGCTAGTTCAGTATATGAGGGCTAGTTCAATGTATGGAGGTGGATGACAACCAGGAATTAAAACCTAACATCTTAAGTTACATAAAACTGCAAATCAATGTTGTAAATCAACCATGCAACATTAGTGATCATTCATGACACGCCTCACTGACCAAACTCGGGCACGCGTTCCGACTCTATCAACGTACCCTGAAACACTGTCCTAATACCAACATACAATGTTAACACGCACCAGCAGTGTGCTGCTCCACCACACGGGTGAATCATCAACACTGTTGAAGAATCATGATCGTGATTCTTCCAATGCTCCTGGCCTCCCAAGGGAAGTCGTAGTTACTTCTTTTGGCGGGGATATTCCTGCGCGGGCCCTAAGCCTCTGGATGACCCACTAAGTGTTGCTTGTTTCTGTTTTACTTAGGCGGAGTATTTATGACTCGTATGTTCGTTTCTCATAAGATTTTGTCTCATGTGTTTAACAACATCTGCTCTGTTGAATCTAAGTTGAAATCTTAATGGGTTTGTAACTGCACTGTTTTATTATTATTAACATCTTTATTGACAAAATTAATTGCAATTTTGCCTAATCTGAGGATTTCAATTAAGTCTTATTAAAGTGAGGATAATGCTGGTATTCACTGTCACGCAGGACAGAGGGTCATACACAAGACAATAGGTCTAAACTGTAGGCTGAAGCACATGTATAACATGGTTACAATCAATGTATGGATATGTGAAAACAACTTTCTACTGTGCACTGCCACACAAGGGCAGGGATGGGTTCATAAGTGATGCAGCTTAGAAGTAATATAAATAAAATTGTTCTTCATTCTTTAAAATGGAGATGCAATTTTTGGATAAATTGTTAGGATGTCGTCCAGAACACCTGAGTCAATGAAATAGTTACACAGTTTGTGGTACAAGAGGCCAGGAGGTCTAAAGTCTTTTACGGTTTCGTATTCAACAATATAGTGTTCTAGTGAATGCATTAAAGGTTTATCACAGAGTTTACAATCTGAGTATTCTGGTAGTGGCTCAGCCTCACTAACCTGCCAGATGTGTCTATAGCCAAGGCGAATTCGAGCAATCACTACATCACATTGCCTGGTCCGGTTACTGTGTTGACCATACAAATACCTATTATTACAGAACTTGTCATAACTTTTAATTCTGCAGCTTTCAGGTCTCTGGGCATTTCTTAGTTCTTCTAAATCTGAATTAATTTCTTAGATAGTCCAAAGTCATAATCAATGTTTTCTTTCCTGCAAGCCTCATTGGCCAATCGATCTACAAAGTCATGTTTTCCAACTCCAACATGGGATGGGATCCACACAAATTTTATACAGTAGTAATTATCATTGGGAAAAATTACATTCCATTTAATATTACAAGCTACTTCCGACATACATTGTGATGGGTTATTTAAAGATTGCAGAGCAGTCCTGCGCTGTGTTAGATAAAGTTACTAACGAGTGTCTGATAAGGTGAAGAAACTGAAGCTATATAGCGAAGGATAACATCAACGACCTTATTGCTGTGGCAGACATATGTGAGATATAATCGCTACTTTCAGACGCCTCGAGGGATGTGACAAGATGGATATTATGGATTATTATCCCAGCAGGTAAAACAAGAGGCTTGTTAGGCTCTTTAATGTACGCCGTTGGCCAATGACTGACCTTCCCCCAGGACGCTGCCCACAACAGCTCCTTTACTCGGGGAACGACAGTGATTGTATGTAAGGTTCACTCTCACATTAATTACATTATTACACAAGAATTATTGGACATTGTAAATAAAATTTATTTTCTTAGAAATCACGAACAATTTAATACTTTATACCAAAAATAATGAGATAAATAAGACATGTTGACAAGTTTTCTAATATCAAGATATTTGTACTAAAGAAATGACATTTTTGTAATAGATAATTGAGCTTGGGAGTCCTTAGTTGGTGGCTGAGGTCGACCACTGCACTCTTCCCCCGCCACTCTTCCCCCCCCCCGCCACTCTTCCCCCCCCTACACTCTTCCCCTGATACTCGTCCCTCCCCCCACTCTTCCCCCTACACTCTTCCCCTGATACTCGTCCCCCCCCCCCACTCGTCCCCCCCACTCTTCCCCCTACACTCTTCCCCTGATACTCGTCCCCCCCACTCTTCCCCTGATACTCGTCCCCCCCCCCACTCTTCCCCCGCCACTCTTCCCCTGATACTCGTCCTCCCCCCATTCTTCCCCCTACACTCTTCCCCTGATACTCGTCCCCCCCCCCCCCCCCCCCGTCCACTCTCCTCCCGTGAGGGGGGGGGGTTTAGAGAGACTATTGGCCCGTGGGTAAGAGAGACTATTGGCCCGTGGGAAGAGACTATTGGCCCGTGGAGAGAGACTATTGGCCCGTGGGGAAGAGACTATTGGCCCTTGGGGGAGAGACTATTGGCCCGTGGGAGAGAGACTATTGGCCCGGGGGGGAGAGACTATTGGCCCGTAGGAGAGAGAGACTATTGGCCCGTGGGGGAGAGACTATTGGCCCGTGGGGGAGAGAGACTATTGGCCCGTGGGGGAGAGACTATTGGCCCGTGGGGGAGAGACTATTGGCCCGTGGGGGAGAGACTATTGGCCCGTGGGAGAGAGACACTATTGGTCCGTGGGGGAGACACTATTGGCCCGTGGGAGAGAGACTATTGGCCCGTGGGAGAGAGACTATTGGCCCGGGGGGGAGAGACTATTGGCCCGTAGGAGAGAGAGACTATTGGCCCGTGGGGGAGAGATTATTGGTCCGTGGGGGAGAGAGACTATTGGCCTGTGGGGGAGAGAGACTATTGGCCCGTGGGAGAGAGACTATTGGCCTGTGGGGGAGAGAGACTATTGGCCTGTGGGGAAGAGAGACTATTGGCCCGGGGGGGAGAGACTATTGGCCCGTGGGGGAGAGAGACTATTGGCCCGTGGGGGAGAGACTATTGGCCCGTGGGAGAGAGACTATTGGCCCGTGGGGGAGAGAGACTATTGGCCCGGGGGGAGAGACTATTGGCCCGTGGGGGAGAGAGACTATTGGCCCGGGGGGGAGAGACTATTGGCCCGTAGGAGAGAGAGACTATTGGCCCGTGGGGGAGAGACTATTGGCCCGTGGGGGAGAGAGACTATTGACCCGTGGGAGAGAGACTATTGGCCCATGGGAGAGAGACTATTGGCCCGTGGGGGAGAGACTATTGGCCCGTGGGGGAGAGAGACTATTGGCCCGCGGGGAAGAGACTATTGGCCCGTGGGGGAGAGACTATTGGCCCGTGGGGAAGAGACTATTGGCCCGTGGGGGAGAGAGACTATTGGCCCGTGGGAGAGAGAGACTATTGGCCCGTGGGGGAGAGAGACTATTGGCCCGTGGGGGAGAGAGACTATTGGCCCGTGGGGGAGAGACTATTGGCCCGTGGGGGAGGGAGACTATTGGCCCGTGGGGGAGAGACTATTGGCCCGTGGGGGAGAGAGACTATTGGCCCGTGGGGGAGAGACTATTGGCCCGTGGGGAGAGACTATTGGCCCGTGGGGGAGAGACTATTGGCCCGTGGGAGAGAGACTATTGGCCCGTGGGGGAGAGACTATTGGCCCGTGGGGAAGAGAAACTATTGGACCGTGGGAGAGAGACTATTGGCCCGTGGGAGAGAGAGACTATTGGCCCGTGGGGGAGAGAGACTATTGGCCCGTGGGGGAGAGAGACTATTGGCCCGTGGGGGAGAGAGACTATTGGCCCGTGGGGGAGAGAGACTATTGGCCCGTGGGGGAGAGAGTCTATTGGCCCGTGGGGGAGAGACTATTGGCCCGTGGGGGAGAGACTATTGGCCCGTGGGAGAGAGACTATTGGCCCGTGGGGGAGAGAGACTATTGGCCCGTGGGGAAGAGAGACTATTGGCCCGTGGGGGAGAGAGACTATTGGCCCGTGGGGGAGAGACTATTGGCCCGTGGGAGAGAGACTATTGGCCCGTGGGGGAGAGAGACTATTGGCCCGTGGGGGAGAGACTATTGGCCCGTGGGGGAGAGACTATTGGCCCGTGGGAGAGAGACTATTGGCCCGGGGGGGAGAGAGACTATTGGCCCGTGGGAGAGAGAGACTATTAGCCCGTGGGGGAGAGAGACTATTGGCCCGTGGGGGAGAGAGACTATTGGCCTGTGGGGGAGAGAGACTATTGGCCCGTGGGGGAGAGACTATTGGCCCGTGGGGGAGAGACTATTGGCCTGTGGGGGAGAGAGACTATTGGCCTGGGGGGGAGAGAGACTATTGGTCCGTGGGGGAGAGACTATTGGCCCGTGGGGGAGAGACTATTGGCCCGTGGGAGAGAGACTATTGGCCCGTGGGGGAGAGAGACTATTGGCCCGTGGGGGAGAGAGACTATTGGCCCGTGGGGAGAGACTATTGGCCCGTGGGGGAGAGACTATTGGCCCGTGGGGAAGAGATTATTGGCCCGTGGGGGAGAGACTATTGGCCCGTGGGGGAGAGACTATTGGCCCGTGGGGGAGAGAGACTATTGGCCCGTGGGGGAGAGACTATTGGCCCGTGGGGAGAGAGACTATTGGCCCTTTGGGGAGAGAGACTATTGGCCCGTGGGGGAGAGAGAGAGACTATTGGCCCGTGGGGGAGAGACTATTGGCCCGTGGGGGAGAGACTATTGGCCCGTGGGGAAGAGATTATTGGCCCGTGGGGGAGAGAGACTATTGGCCCGTGGGGAGAGACTATTGGCCCGTGGGGAAGAGATTATTGGCCCGTGGGGGAGAGAGACTATTGGCCCGTGGGGGAGAGACTATTGGCCCGTAGGGGAGAGAGACTATTGGCCCGTGGGGGAGAGACTATTGGCCCGTGGGGGAGAGAGACTATTGGCCCGTTGGGGAGAGAGACTATTGGCCCGTGGGGGAGAGAGAGAGACTGTTGGCCCGTGGGGGAGAGAGATTATTGGCCTGTGGGGGAGAGAGACTATTGGCCCGTGGGGAAGAGAGACTATTGGCCCGTGGGGGAGAGACTATTGGCCCGTGGGGGAGAGAGACTATTGGCCCGTTGGGGAGAGAGACTATTGGCCCGTGGGGGAGAGAGAGAGACTATTGGCCCGTGGGGGAGAGAGACTATTGGCCCGTGGGAGAGAGACTATTGGCCCGTGGGGGAGAGAAACTATTGGCCCGTGGGGAGAGAGACTATTGGCCCGTGGGGGAGAGAGTCTATTGGCCCGTGGGGGAGAGACTATTGGCCCATGGGGGAGAGACTATTGGCCCGTGGGGGAGAGAGACTATTGGCCCGTGGGGGAGAGAGAGAGACTATTGGCCCGTGGGGGAGAGAGATTATTGGCCTGTGGGGGAGAGAGACTATTGGCCCGTGGGGGAAGAGAGACTATTGGCCCGTGGGGGAGAGACTATTGGCCCGTGGGGGAGAGACTATTGGCCCGTGGGGGAGAGAGACTATTGGCCCGTTGGGGAGAGAGACTATTGGCCCGTGGGGGAGAGAGAGAGACTATTGGCCCGTGGGGGAGAGAGACTATTGGCCCGTGGGAGAGAGACTATTGGCCCGTGGGGGAGAGAAACTATAGGCCCGTGGGGAGAGAGACTATTGGCCCGTGGGGGAGAGAGTCTATTGGCCCGTGGGGGAGAGACTATTGGCCCATGGGGGAGAGACTATTGGCCCGTGGGGGAGAGAGACTATTGGCCCGTGGGGGAGAGAGACTATTGGCCCGTGGAGGAGAGACTATTGGCCCGTGGGGGAGAGACTATTGGCCCGTGGGAGAGAGACTATTGGCCCGTGGGGGAGAGACTATTGGCCCGTGGGGGAGAGACTATTGGCCCGTGGGGGAGAGACTATTGGCCCGTGGGGGAGAGACTATTGGCCCGTTGGGGAGAGACTATTGGCCCGTTGGGGAGAGACTATTGGCCCGTGGGGGAGAGACTATTGGCCCGTGGGGGAGAGACTATTGGCCCGTGGGGGAGAGACTATTGGCCCGTTGGGGAGAGACTATTGGACCGTTGGGGAGAGACTATTGGTCCGTGGGAGAGAGACTATTGGCCCGTGGGGGAGAGACTATTGGCCCGTGGGAGAGACACTATTGGTCCGTGGGGGGAGAGACTATTGGTCCGTGGGAGAGAGACTATTGGTCCGTGGGAGAGAGACTATTGGCCCGTTGGGGAGAGACTATTGGCCCGTGGGGGAGAAACTATTGGCCCGTGGGGGAGAGACTATTGGCCCGTGGGGGAGAGACTATTGGCCCGTTGGGGAGAGACTATTGGCCCGTTGGGGAGAGACTATTGGTCCGTGGGAGAGAGACTATTGGCCCGTGGGGGAGAGACTATTGGCCCGTTGGGGAGAGACTATTGGCCCGTGGGGGAGAGATTATTGGCCCGTGGGGTTCATGTTGTTGGAGGAAGGTGACGGGTGGGTACAGGAAGTGTTGGCAGCTGGATTTGATTTCTAATTTTGTCTTAAGAGTCAGTTTACTGTTCATTGTCCCTCGTCGTGCGGGGAACATGTCAGTATAGTGACAGTACTGAACACCGCCACCCGCCCTACGAGTGTACAGGCTACACAGCATGTACACACCGCTACCCGCCCTACGAGTGTACAGGCTACAATAGCAGCATGTACACACCGCCACCCGCCCTACGAGTGTACAGGCTACAATAGCAGCATGTACACACCGTCACCCGCCCTACGAGTGTACAGGCTACACAGCATGTACACACCGTCACCCGGCCTACGAGTGTACAGGCTACACAGCATGTACCCACCCCACCCGCCCTACGAATGTACAGGCTACACAGCATGTACACACCGCCACCCGCCCTACGAGTGTACAGGCTACAATAGCAGCATGTACACACTGTCACCCGCCCTACGAGTGTACAGGCTACACAGCATGTACACACCGTCACCCGCCCTACGAGTGTACAGGCTACACAGCATGTACCCACCGTCACCCGGCCTACGAGTGTACAGGCTACACAGCATGTACACACCGCCACCCGCCCTACGAGTGTACAGGCTACAATAGCAGCATGTACACACGGTCACCCGCCCTACGAGTGTACAGGCTACACAGCATGTACACACCGTCACCCGCCCTACGAGTGTACAGGCTACACAGCATGTACACACCCCACCCGCCCTACGAGTGTACAGGCTACAATAGCAGCATGTACACACCGTCACCCGGCCTACGAGTGTACAGGCTACACAACATGTACACATGTACACAAGCCCGCTGGGGTGATGCGCCAGAGCAGTGCACTGTGACTACCGCGGTAAGTGCTGGCCTTGAGAGAGCAGGAAGCAACTGTGGGTTGTGCAGCCTCACCTCCTCCCACCACCCTGTATCCCCCATCACAACTTCCGTTGCTATAGTCTTGTTCTGCCGCCTGTGTATTCACACTTTGCAGTGTCAACAGTTGCTAGTGTCAACTGTCAGTAGTTGTAGGTAATGACAGAAGCAATAAGCATGTGACGGTGAGCATTCCTGCCACAGTGTGGAGGAAGTGTGTGAATGTGTGTGTGTGTTTGTGTGTGTGTTTGTGTGTGTGTACTCACCTATTTGTGCTTGCGGGGGTTGAGCTTTGGCTCTTTGGTCCCGCCTCTCAACTGTCAATCAACTGGTGTACAGATTCCTGAGCCTACTGGGCTCTATCATATCTACATTTGAAACTGTGTATGGAGTCAGCCTCCACCACATCACTGCCTAGTGCATTCCATCCGTTAACTACTCTGACACTGAAAAAGTTCCTTCTAACGTCTCTGTGGCTCATGTGGGTACTCAGTTTCTACCTGTGTCCTCTTGTTCGTGTCCCTCCAGTGTTGAATAGTTTATCTTTGTTTACCCAGTCGATTCCCCTGAGGATTTTGTAGGTTGTGATCATGTCTCCCCTTACTCCTCTGTCTTCCAGTGTCGTAAGGCGCATTTCCCGCAGCCTTTCCTCGTAACTCATGCCTCTTAGTTCTGGGACTAGTTTAGTGGCATACCTTTGGACTTTTTCCAGCTTTGTCTTGTGCTTGACAAGGTACGGGCTCCATGCTGGGGCCGTATACTCCTGGATTGGTCTTACATATGTGGTGTACAAGATTCTGAATGATTCCTTACACAGGTTCCTGAACGCTGTTCTGATGTTAGCCAGCCACGCATATGCCGCAGACGTTATTCTTTTTATGTGGGTTTCAGGAGACGGGTTTGGTGTGATATCAACTCCTAGATCTTTCTCTCTGTCCGTTTCATTAAGTACTTCATCTCCTATTCTGTATCCTGTGTCTGGCCTCCTGTTTTCACTGCCTAGTTTCATTACTTTGCATTTACTCGGATTGAACTTCAACAGCCATTTGTTGGACCATTCACTCAGTCTGTCTAGGTCATCTTGTAGCCTCCTACTATCGTCCTCAGCTTCAATCCTCCTCATAATTTTTGCATCGTCGGCAAACATTGAGAGAAACGATTCTATACCCTCTGGGAGATCATTTGCATATATCAGAAACATTATAGGTCCAAGGACTGACCCCTGCGGGACTCCACTCATAACGTCTCGCCAATCTGAGACCTCACCCCCTCACACTGACTCATTGTCTCCTGTTGCTTAGGTACTCCTTTATCTAATGGAGTACCTTCCCTTTCACTCTAGCCTGCATCTCCAGCTTTTTCACTAGCCTCTTTTGTGACACTGTATCAAAGGCTTTCTGACTATCCAAAAATATGCAGTCTGCCCACCCTTCTCTTTCTTGCCTTATTTTTGTTGCCTGGTCGTAGAATTCAAGTAACCCTGTGAGGCAGGACCTGCCATCCCTGAACCCGTGTTGATGCTGTGTTACAAAGTTCTTTCGACCAGGTGCTCCACTAGCTTTTTTCGCAAAATCTTCTCCATCAGCTTGCATGGTATGCAGGTTAGGGACACTGGCCTGTAATTCAGTGCCTCCTGTCTATCCCCTTTCTTGTATATCGGGACTACGTTAGCTGCTTTTCAAATTTCTGGCAGTTCGATCCCCTGTTGCCAGTGATTTGTTATACACTATGGAGAGTGGTAGGCACAGTTCTTCTGCTCCTTCCTTTAGTTTCCAAGGGGAGATTCCATCTGGGCCTATAGCCTTTGTCACATCCAACTCTAGTAAACACTTCCTTACTTCCCCGCTGGTAATCTCAAACTCTTCCAGTGGTTCCTGGTTAGCTATTCCCTCTCTTATCTCTGTGATTTCTCCTTGCTCTAAGGTGAAGACCTCTTGGAATTTCTTATTCAGTTCCCCTGTGTGTGTGTGTGTGTGGGAGGGGGGGGGGGGGGGTCGCACGCGTTAGCCTGAGGTGCAGTGCAAGCTGGGCCCCGGCAGTGTGGTCCAGACCACCACTTTCCCCTCAATCCCAGACAATGTCGCTCCCTAACCCTTCCCCGTCGTCACCCCCCCCCCCTGGTCCAACCCTCCCCATGGTCACCACCCCACCCTGGTCCAACCCTTCCCGTGGTCACCCCCCCACCCTGGGCCGGACCCTCCCCGTGGTCACCACCCCACCCTGGGCCGGACCCTCCCCGTGGTCACCACCCCACCCTGGGCCGGACCCTCCCCGTGGTCACCATCCCACCCTGGGCCGGACCCTCCCCGTGGTCACCCCCCCACCCTGGGCCGGACCCTCCCCGTGGTCACCCCCCCACCCTGGGCCGGACCCTCCCCGTGGTCACCCCCCCACCCTGGGCCGGACCCTCCCCGTGGTCACCCCCCCACCCTGGGCCGGACCCTCCCCGTGGCCACCACCCCACCCTGGGCCGGACCCTCCCCGTGGTCACCACCCCACCCTGGGCCGGACCCTCCCCGTGATCACCACCCCACCCTGGGCCGGACCCTCCCCGTGGCCACCACCCCACCCTGGGCCGGACCCTCCCCGTGATCACCACCCCACCCTGGGCCGGACCCTCCCCGTGATCACCCCCCCACCCTGGGCCGGACCCTCCCCGTGGTCACCCCCCCACCCTGGGCCGGACCCTTCATGTGGTCACCCCCCCACCCTGGGCCGGACCCTGTCCGTGGTCACCCCCCCACCCTGGGCCGGACCCTCCCCGTGGTCACCCCCCCACCCTGGGCCGGACCCTCCTCGTGGTCACCCCCCCACCCTGGGCCGGACCCTCCCCGTGGTCACCCCCCCACCCTGGGCCGGACCCTCCCCGTGGTCACCCCCCCACCCTGGGCCGGACCCTCCCCGTGGTCACCCCCCCACCCTGGGCCGGACCCTCCCCGTGGTCACCCCCCCACCCTGGGCCGGACCCTCCCCGTGGTCACCCCCCCACCCTGGGCCGGACCCTCCCCGTGGTCACCCCCCCACCCTGGGCCGGACCCTCCCCGTGGTCACCCCCCCACCCTGGGCCGGACCCTCCCCGTGGTCACCCCCCCACCCTGGGCCGGACCCTCCCCGTGGTCACCCCCCCACCCTGGGCCGGACCCTCCCCGTGGTCACCCCCCCCACCCTGGGCCGGACCCTCCCCGTGGCCACCACCCCACCCTGGGCCGGACCCTCCCCGTGGTCACCACCCCACCCTGGGCCGGAACCTCCCCGTGATCACCACCCCACCCTGGGCCGGACCCTCCCCGTGGCCACCACCCCACCCTGGGCCGGACCCTCCCCGTGATCACCACCCCACCCTGGGCCGGACCCTCCCCGTGACCACCACCCCACCCTGGGCCGGACCCTCCCCGTGATCACCACCCCACCCTGGTCCAACCCTCCCCGTGATCACCACCCCACCCTGGTCCAACCCTCCCCGTGATCACCACCCCACCCTGGGCCGGACCCTCCCCGTGGTCACCACCCCACCCTGGGCCGGACCCTCCCCGTGATCACCACCCCACCCTGGGCCGGACCCTCCCCACTCACATCAATTCCCCTCCACGCTTTGTTTCCTTCCCTTGTACCTTTCCATCTTCTTTACTCCGTTCATACCGACACGCCCACGCCTACCCCCCCCCCCCCCTCTCTAGTAAGTAAGTAAGTAAGTAATTATCAAAAGAAGGCACCAAACTGGGAAGGCTATGTAGCACCATCAATGTGCGAAATAATCAGAAGGCACTAAATATCATCAAGAATGCCAATACGGGAACAGAAACGCATAACGCGAACGATATCAAAAGTATCTGATTCACCAAGAATTCTATCGAGCGATAAGTGACCGTAAGGGACTTCCGGCAAGCAAGACACACGCTCGTCCTGGAAGTCAGGTTATTCAACAAGGATGTGCACAACTGTAAGAGGGACAACTCAATTTGGACAATAAGGAGCAAGGCGGCGCTCCATTAAGTGACCGTGAGTTAAGCGAGTATGGCCAATCCGCAGCCTCACTAGAACCGTTTCCCAACGCCGGTTACGGTGGCAGGAGGAAGGCCACGGGGACACACTACGTTTGAGAGTATGCAGCTTGTTACCAACTACAGAGGATCAACAACCCTGCCAACGGGCAAGGATGGAGGAATGAATAACTGGATAAAAGTCGGAATAAGGAATACCTTTACGGGTGATGGGACAAGAACGGATAGCCTCTCTAGCGGCAGCATCCGCACGCTCATTGAAACACCAATATGGCTGGGAACCCAACAAAAATCTACTGATTTAAATTTACTAGAGATAAGAAACAGCCAATGTTGAATTTCAATGACCACAGGATGGACAGGATTAAAGGACTCTAGAGCATGAGGGCACTACGGGAGTCAACTACAACCCCAAAGGAGGATTGACTTTGAGAAAGCAAGAGACGGAGAGCATAGAGAATAACATAAAGTTCTGCTGTGAAGATGCTAGCCTCCGAAGGGAGGCGACACATATTAGTGTGATCAGGAAAAACAACAGAGTAGCCCACACCGTTCGCAGAATTAGACCCATCAGTGAAGATGGAAACAGAGTGGGAGTGCGAAGAAAAATGCTCAAGGAAAAGGCGTTTCAGAACTGTAGGAGGGGTAAAAGCTTTAGTGATGCAGGTCAAGGATGTAGAAAACTTTGAAAGGGGGGACTCTCCACGGGGGCAAGGAAGGAAAAATACGAGGAGAAACATTAGAAATACAAACGGAAAGAGAATCCTGTAAGCGAGATGGTCGGACAGAAAGAGGAAATCGATGAAGAGGAACAGGAACCACAGGAAGGGTAAAAGTTGAAGCACGACAGAGGCGAGAGGAAGGATATTGCAAGGACAGCGCAAGATAGCGAAGACAGTAGCGATCACGGCGGTCCTGGAGAGATAGGAAGCCAGTGTCAACATACAAGCTGAGGGCGGGAGTTGAACGAAAAGCACCAGAGCTGAGACGCAACCCAGTAAGGTGCAAAGCATCAAGATGGCGAAGAGTAGAAGGAGAAGCAGAAGAGTATGCAGGGCAATCATAATCGAGTTTAGACAGGACGAGAGAGGAGTTCAAATAGAGGAGCGTGCGCCTATCTGCTCCCCAAGAAGTATGGGACAAAACCTTAAGTAGGTTAAGGGCCTTAGAGCATTCAACTTGGAGGTAAGAGATATGGGGCGACCAAGACAAACGAGTTTCAAAGATTAACCCCAAAAGCTTAGCGGAATCCCTGTACACAAGGGGATGACCATAAATCGACAAAGAGGGACGAAGAACGACATGCTTCCGAGTAAAAGTCATAGCACAAGTCTTAGAGGCAGAGAACTTGAAGCCATGATAGGTGGCCCAAGACGACACGGCATCAATCACAAGTAGAAGCCCCCTTTGAAGTAGAGGCGAATCATCACCCTGACAGCAAAGGGTAAGATCGTCAACATAGAGACTGGAGAAGACGTCAGAAGGAAGAGAGGAAGGAAGACCATTGAGGGCAACTAGAAAAAGAGTAGTGCTCATAACACTACCAAAGGGTACACCCTCATACTGCCTAAAAAAGGCAGAGAGAGTGGTACCAAGCCTCACTCGAAAGGAACGACAAGAGAGGAAGCTTTGGAGGAAGAGAGGGAGATTCCCACGAAGGCCAAAAGAATGAAGTTGGGACAGAATATGATACCGCCAAGTGGTGTCGTAAGCCTTCTTCAGGTCAAAAAGGACGGCAACAACGGAGGTCTTCGCAGCAAAAGCAGTACGAATATAGACCTCCAAGTTCACCAGGACATCCGTTGTGCTGCGGCACTTGCGAAAACCAAATTGAGAAAAGGAGAGCTGGTGATAGTGTTCTAAGAACCACATCAAACGAACGTTAACCATACATTCAAAAAGCTTGCAGACACAACTCGTGAGGACAGTAGGGCGGAAGTCCTTGGGGATGACCCGAGAGACCCCTTGTTTCCTAACAGGGAGGACTACAGTATCGACAACAACAACAGTAAATAGACGGCCAAGCGGGTGGCTGCATCCTGAGAAGGAGCAGCAACGACAAGGGCACCAAGACGGGTGGGGTTGAAGGTGACAGAGGCATCTAATGAATCAACAAGATGCCTATGAAGGGAAAAATCGTCAGGAGGAGTTGAATCTAAAATATGGAGGTCAAAGTACTTAGTCCACGGAGAAGGACCAAACAAAGCATGGTATGAATTAGTATGAGAAGGGAGCTAACGAGAGCGGCCGTGGCGGGGACGGTGATGAGAACCTCTAGAGAGAGAGATGGGTCATAAGGCGCAGTAGTCACACTAAGAGATGGAGCCGTGCAAGGGGACGAGACGGTCACCACAGCAGGTTCGGGGCTTGACCAAAACACAGAGGAGGGAGGGGAGTAGGGATGAGGAGTCCGGTCTGGGCCTAAAGTGGGCCCTGTAGCGGGGGCTACAGAGCCCGGTCTTTCAGGACAGTCCGATTCATGGGCCTGGTCGGCCACCCCATGAGCCTGGGTAAGAGAAGTCGTGTCGTCATCGATGCAGCAATCAATTTGAAAGGTTTGGGACCTGGAACAAAGGGATACCACCTACCAGGGCAGCCAGGGAGGCCGAGCACGGGCCAGTGCAGGAAGGGTGCATCGTCCCCAGCAGTGCTCCCTCATTTCAACAGGGGAGTTCTACTACATTGTCCATTCTCCCACACTGGTGCTAAGACCCCATTCTCCCAATCGTCCCAGCCTCGACACCCAACCATTCACCCAGGGCGGCCCCTCACGGGCGACCCCTCCAGCGGTTGGTCCGATGGCTCACAAGGCACCTACATGGTGCCCTTCAGCACGTACACCACTCATAGAGGGGGCAAAGGCAACCAACACCGGTCCCAGGGAAGTGTACATGAGCCCCACACCATGGCAAGAAGGCACCATGGAGGGGCTCCCCTCTCTAATTTATAATAATAACTATTTATTACTAATATTTAATTGTCCCGTGATGCAGTGGTAAAACACTCGCACCCCTTCACAAGCGATTTAGCCTGGGTTCATATCCTGGCAGGGGAGGATTGACTCGATGCCAATCCTTAACTGTAGCTTTTGTTAACCCAGCAGTAAATAGGTACCTGGTTGTTAAATAATTTGGTGGATCGTATCCTGTGAAAATTTAGGATTAAGTATCCATGGTGTAGTGATAAGACACTCGCCTGGCGTTCCGAGAGTGCTTTGTCATGGGTTCGTATCCTGGCCGGGGAGGATTTACTGGGTGCAAATACTTAACTGTAGCCTCTGTTTAATTCAACAGTAAAATGGGTACTTGGTTGTAAAAACAATTCTTCACGGCGGGAATCGTATTCCAGGGACCTGCCCGAAACGCTACGCGTACTAGTGGCTGTACAAGAATGTAACAACTCTTGTATATATCTCGAAAAAAAGGTACTTGCCAAAACGCTCTGCATACTAGTGGCTTTACAAGAATGTAAGAACTTTTGTATATATAAATAAAATAAAATAAATATCTCTGAACACTCCATTACATTGCTCTTTTTTACAACATTGCATTGGCTATATGCTAATAGCTAAGGGCTATACAGGTCTATGGACCCATCTGTGGTTTGTGACGCCATGTTGTCTGGTGTTATACTTGTGTGTCCCCTTATCCATGTGTTCCATCAGGCTGTGGGGTGATGGTCCTTTCACCAATTTTACCCGGCATCTGGAGTAAGAAAATGGGTCTGTAATTCCCTGATTGTGTAGGTGGTTTACCTATTACTGAGATTAATCTGCTGGTGTCCTTTTTGAAGTAGGTGGGGAAATTGTCCAGACACAAGAGGTGAGGGAATTGTCCAGACACAAGAGGTGAGGGAATTGTCCAGACACAAGAGGTGGGGAAATTGTCCAGACACAAGAGGTGAGGGAATTGTCCAGACACAAGAGGTGAGGGAATTGTCCAGACACAAGAGGTGGGGAAATTGTCCAGACACAAGAGGTGGGGAAATTGTCCAGACACAAGAGGTGGGGAAATTGTCCAGAAACAAGAGGTGGGGGAAATTGTCCAGAAACAAGAGGTGGGGAAATTGTCCAGACACAAGAGGTGGGGAAATTGTCCAGACACAAGAGGTGGGGAAATTGTCCAGACACAAGAGGTGCGGGAATTGTCCAGACACAAGAGGTGGGGAAATTGTCCAGACACAAGAGGTGGGGGAAATTGTCCAGACACAAGAGGTGGGGGAAATTGTCCAGAAACAAGAGGTGGGGAAATTGTCCAGACACAAGAGGTGGGGAAATTGTCCAGACACAAGAGGTGGGGAAATTGTCCAGACACAAGAGGTGGAGGAAATTGTCCAGACACAAGAGGTGGGGAAATTGTCCAGACACAAGAGGTGGAGGAAATTGTCCAGACACAAGAGGTGGGGAAATTGTCCAGACACAAGAGGTGGGGAAATTGTCCAGACACAAGAGGTGGAGGAAATTGTCCAGACACAAGAGGTGGGGAAATTGTCCAGACACAAGAGGTGGAGGAAATTGTCCAGACACAAGAGGTGGGGAAATTGTCCAGACACAAGAGGTGGGGAAATTGTCCAGACACAAGAGGTGGGGAAATTGTCCAGACACAAGAGGTGGGGAAATTGTCCAGCTGCAAAAGCTACATTTCATATTTCCATATATTGGTGGATTACCGTCAGTGGAAGCTTTATCAGTATCATATTTGTTTATTTTTCTAATGCCAAGCACCATGTTCTGAGGAGCTCTAGTTGTGTTTGGACTCTTGGATGGTTCTGAGGTTCACGAGGCGGTATTCATTGCAACTGTTGTTACGTTCTATTGTTGAGGTCGGGAGTAGTGTTGCAGATCAGTTTTCCGAAAGATTGGTGGTTCCTCACTGGAGGTTCCTCGCTGGTGGTTCCTCGCTGGTGGTTCCTCACTGGTGGTTCCTCACTGGAGGTTCCTCGCTGATGGTTCCTCGCTGGAGGTTCTTCGCTGGTGGTTCGTCTCTGGAGGTTCCTCGCTGATGGTTCCTCGCTGGTGGTTCCTCGCTGGTGGTTCCTCACTGGTGGTTCCTCACTGGAGGTTCCTCGCTGATGGTTCCTCGCTGGAGGTTCTTCGCTGGTGGTTCGTCTCTGGAGGTTCCTCGCTGGTGGTTCCTCGCTGGTGGTTCCTCGCTGGTGGTTCCTCGCTGGTGGTTCCTCACTGGAGGTTCCTCGCTGATGGTTCCTCGCTGATGGTTCCTCGCTGGTGGTTCGTCTCTGGAGGTTCCTCGCTGGTGGTTCGTCTCTGGAGGTTCCTCGCTGGTGGTTCCTCACTGGAGGTTCCTCGCTGGTGGTTCCTCGCTGGTGGTTCCTCACTGGAGGTTCCTCACTGGTGGTTCCTCACTGGAGGTTCCTCGCTGGTGGTTCCTCACTGGTGGTTCCTCACTGGAGGTTCCTCGCTGATGGTTCCTCGCTGGAGGTTCCTCGCTGGTGGTTCGTCTCTGGAGGTTCCTCGCTGGTGGTTCCTCGCTGGTGGTTCGTCTCTGGAGGTTCCTCACTGGAGGTTCCTCGCTGGTGGTTCCTCACTGGTGGTTCCTCGCTGATGGTTCCTCACTGGAGGTTCCTCGCTGGTGGTTCCTCGCTGGAGGTTCCTCGCTGGTGGTTCCTCACTGGAGGTTCCTCGCTGGTGGTTCCTCGCTGGAGGTTCCTCGCTGGTGGTTCCTCACTGGAGGTTCCTCGCTGGTGGTTCGTCTCTGGAGGTTCCTCGCTGGTGGTTCGTCTCTGGAGGTTCCTCGCTGGTGATTCGTCTCTGGAGGTTCCTCGCTGGTGGTTCCTCACTGGTGGTTCCTCACTGGAGGTTCCTCGCTGATGGTTCCTCGCTGGAGGTTCTTCGCTGGTGGTTCGTCTCTGGAGGTTCCTCGCTGGTGGTTCCTCGCTGATGGTTCCTCACTGGAGGTTCCTCGCTGGTGGTTCGTCTCTGGAGGTTCCTCGCTGGTGGTTCGTCTCTGGAGGTTCCTCGCTGGAGGTTCCTCACTGGAGGTTCCTCGCTGATGGTTCCTCACTGGAGGTTCCTCGCTGGTGGTTCCTCACTGGAGGTTCCTCGCTGATGGTTCCTCACTGGAGGTTCCTCGCTGGTGGTTCCTCACTGGAGGTTCCTCGCTGGTGGTTCCTCACTGGAGGTTCCTCGCTGGTGGTTCCTCGCTGGTGGTTCCTCGCTGGTGGTTCCTCACTGGAGGTTCCTCGCTGGTGGTTCCTCGCTGGTGGTTCCTCGCTGGTGGTTCCTCACTGGAGGTTCCTCGCTGGTGGTTCCTCGCTGGTGGTTCCTCGCTGGTGGTTCCTCACTGGAGGTTCCTCGCTGGTGGTTCCTCGCTGGTGGTTCCTCACTGGAGGTTCCTCGCTGGTGGTTCGTCTCTGGAGGTTCCTCGCTGGTGGTTCGTCTCTGGAGGTTCCTCGCTGGTGGTTCCTCACTGGAGGTTCCTCGCTGATGGTTCCTCACTGGAGGTTCCTCGCTGGTGGTTCCTCACTGGAGGTTCCTAGCTGGTGGTTCCTCACTGGAGGTTCCTCGCTGGAGGTTCCTCACTGGAGGTTCCTCGCTGATGGTTCCTCACTGGAGGTTCCTCGCTGGTGGTTCCTCACTGGAGGTTCCTCGCTGATGGTTCCTCACTGGAGGTTCCTCGCTGGTGGTTCCTCACTGGAGGTTCCTCGCTGGTGGTTCCTCGCTGGTGGTTCCTCGCTGGTGGTTCCTCACTGGAGGTTCCTCGCTGGTGGTTCCTCACTGGAGGTTCCTCGCTGATGGTTCCTCGCTGGAGGTTCCTCGCTGGTGGTTCGTCTCTGGAGGTTCCTCGCTGGTGGTTCCTCACTGGAGGTTCCTCGCTGGTGGTTCCTCACTGGAGGTTCCTCGCTGGTGGTTCCTCGCTGGTGGTTCCTCACTGGAGGTTCCTCGCTGGTGGTTCCTCACTGGAGGTTCCTCGCTGGTGGTTCGTCTCTGGAGGTTCCTCGCTGGAGGTTCCTCGCTGGTGGTTCCTCGCTGGTGGTTCGTCTCTGGAGGTTCCTCACTGGAGGTTCCTCGCTGGTGGTTCCTCGCTGGTGGTTCCTCGCTGATGGTTCCTCACTGGAGGTTCCTCGCTGGTGGTTCGTCTCTGAAGGTTCCTCGCTGATGGTTCCTCGCTGGTGGTTCCTCGCTGGTGGTTCCTCACTGGTGGTTCCTCACTGGAGGTTCCTCGCTGATGGTTCCTCGCTGGAGGTTCTTCGCTGGTGGTTCGTCTCTGGAGGTTCCTCGCTGGTGGTTCCTCGCTGGTGGTTCCTCGCTGGTGGTTCCTCGCTGGTGGTTCGTCTCTGGAGGTTCCTCGCTGATGGTTCCTCGCTGATGGTTCCTCGCTGGTGGTTCGTCTCTGGAGGTTCCTCGCTGGTGGTTCCTCACTGGTGGTTCCTCGCTGGTGGTTCCTCACTGGAGGTTCCTCGCTGGTGGTTCGTCTCTGGAGGTTCCTCGCTGATGGTTCCTCGCTGGTGGTTCCTCGCTGGTGGTTCCTCACTGGAGGTTCCTCGCTGGTGGTTCCTCGCTGGTGGTTCCTCACTGGTGGTTCCTCGCTGATGGTTCCTCACTGGAGGTTCCTCGCTGATGGTTCCTCGCTGGAGGTTCCTCGCTGGTGGTTCGTCTCTGGAGGTTCCTCGCTGGTGGTTCCTCACTGGAGGTTCCTCGCTGATGGTTCCTCGCTGGAGGTTCCTCGCTGGTGGTTCCTCACTGGAGGTTCCTCGCTGATGGTTCCTCACTGGAGGTTCCTCGCTGATGGTTCCTCGCTGGAGGTTCCTCGCTGGTGGTTCGTCTCTGGAGGTTCCTCGCTGGAGGTTCCTCACTGGAGGTTCCTCGCTGATGGTTCCTCACTGGAGGTTCCTCGCTGGTGGTTCCTCACTGGAGGTTCCTCGCTGATGGTTCCTCACTGGAGGTTCCTCGCTGGTGGTTCCTCACTGGAGGTTCCTCGCTGGTGGTTCCTCACTGGAGGTTCCTCGCTGGTGGTTCCTCGCTGGTGGTTCCTCGCTGGTGGTTCCTCACTGGAGGTTCCTCGCTGGTGGTTCGTCTCTGGAGGTTCCTCGCTGGTGGTTCCTCACTGGAGGTTCCTCGCTGATGGTTCCTCACTGGAGGTTCCTCGCTGGTGGTTCCTCACTGGAGGTTCCTCGCTGGTGGTTCCTCACTGGAGGTTCCTCGCTGGAGGTTCCTCACTGGAGGTTCCTCGCTGATGGTTCCTCACTGGAGGTTCCTCGCTGGTGGTTCCTCACTGGAGGTTCCTCGCTGATGGTTCCTCACTGGAGGTTCCTCGCTGGTGGTTCCTCACTGGAGGTTCCTCGCTGGTGGTTCCTCACTGGAGGTTCCTTGCTGGTGGTTCCTCGCTGGTGGTTCCTCGCTGGTGGTTCCTCACTGGAGGTTCCTCGCTGGTGGTTCCTCACTGGAGGTTCCTCGCTGGTGGTTCCTCACTGGAGGTTCCTCGCTGGAGGTTCCTCACTGGAGGTTCCTCGCTGATGGTTCCTCACTGGAGGTTCCTCGCTGGTGGTTCCTCACTGGAGGTTCCTCGCTGGTGGATCGTCTCTGGAGGTTCCTCGCTGGTGGTTCCTCACTGGAGGTTCCTCGCTGGTGGTTCCTCACTGGAGGTTCCTCGCTGGTGGTTCCTCACTGGAGGTTCCTCGCTGGTGGTTCGTCTCTGGAGGTTCCTCGCTGGAGGTTCCTCGCTGGTGGTTCCTCGCTGGTGGTTCGTCTCTGGAGGTTCCTCACTGGAGGTTCCTCGCTGGTGGTTCCTCGCTGGTGGTTCCTCGCTGATGGTTCCTCACTGGAGGTTCCTCGCTGGTGGTTCCTCGCTGATGGTTCCTCACTGGAGGTTCCTCGCTGGTGGTTCGTCTCTGAAGGTTCCTCGCTGGTGGTTCCTCGCTGGTGGTTCCTCGCTGGTGGTTCCTCGCTGGAGGTTCCTCGCTGGTGGTTCCTCGCTGGTGGTTCCTCGCTGGTGGTTCCTCACTGGAGGTTCCTCGCTGGTGGTTCCTCGCTGGTGGTTCCTCGCTGGAGGTTCCTCGCTGATGGTTCCTCACTGGAGGTTCCTCGCTGGTGGTTCGTCTCTGGAGGTTCCTCACTGGAGGTTCCTCGCTGGTGGTTCGTCTCTGGAGGTTCCTCACTGGAGGTTCCTCGCTGGTGGTTCCTCACTGGAGGTTCCTCGCTGGAGGTTCCTCGCTGATGGTTCCTCACTGGAGGTTCCTCGCTGGTGGTTCGTCTCTGGAGGTTCCTCACTGGAGGTTCCTCGCTGATGGTTCCTCACTGGAGGTTCCTCGCTGCAGGTTCCTCGCTGGTGGTTCGTCTCTGGAGGTTCCTCGCTGGTGGTTCGTCTCTGGAGGTTCCTCACTGGTGGTTCCTCACTGGAGGTTCCTCGCTGATGGTTCCTCACTGGAGGTTCCTCGCTGGTGGTTCCTCGCTGGTGGTTCGTCTCTGGAGGTTCCTCGCTGGTGGTTCGTCTCTGGAGGTTCCTCACTGGTGGTTCCTCACTGGAGGTTCCTCGCTGATGGTTCCTCACTGATGGTTCCTCGCTGGTGGTTCCTCGCTGGTGGTTCGTCTCTGGAGGTTCCTCGCTGGTGGTTCGTCTCTGGTGGTTCCTCGCTGGTGGTTCCTCGCTGGTGGTTCCTCACTGGAGGTTCCTCGCTGATGGTTCCTCGCTGGTGGTTCCTCGCTGATGGTTCCTCACTGGAGGTTCCTCGCTGATGGTTCCTCGCTGGTGGTTCCTCGCTGATGGTTCCTCACTGGAGGTTCCTCGCTGATGGTTCCTCACTGGAGGTTCCTCGCTGATGGTTCCTCGCTGGAGGTTCCTCACTGGTGGTTCCTCACTGGAGGTTCCTCGCTGATGGTTCCTCGCTGGTGGTTCCTCGCTGGTGGTTCCTCGCTGGAGGTTCCTCACTGGTGGTTCCTCACTGGAGGTTCCTCGCTGATGGTTCCTCGCTGGAGGTTCCTCACTGGTGGTTCCTCACTGGAGGTTCCTCGCTGATGGTTCCTCGCTGGTGGTTCCTCGCTGATGGTTCCTCGCTGGTGGTTCCTCGCTGGTGGTTCCTCGCTGATGGTTCCTCGCTGGTGGTTCGTCTCTGGAGGTTCCTCGCTGGTGGTTCCTCACTGGAGGTTCCTCGCTGATGGTTCCTCACTGATGGTTCCTCGCTGGTGGTTCCTCGCTGGTGGTTCCTCACTGGTGGTTCCTCGCTGGTGGTTCGTCTCTGGAGGTTCCTCGCTGGTGGTTCGTCTCTGGAGGTTCCTCGCTGGTGGTTCCTCACTGGAGGTTCCTCGCTGGTGGTTCCTCGCTGGTGGTTCCTCACTGGAGGTTCCTCGCTGGTGGTTCCTCACTGGTGGTTCCTCGCTGGTGGTTCGTCTCTGGAGGTTCCTCGCTGGTGGTTCGTCTCTGGAGGTTCCTCGCTGGTGGTTCCTCGCTGGTGGTTCCTCACTGGAGGTTCCTCGCTGGTGGTTCCTCGCTGATGGTTCCTCGCTGGTGGTTCCTCACTGGAGGTTCCTCGCTGGTGGTTCCTCGCTGGTGGTTCCTCGCTGGTGGTTCCTCACTGGAGGTTCCTCGCTGGTGGTTCCTCACTGGTGGTTCCTCGCTGGTGGTTCCTCACTGGTGGTTCCTCGCTGGTGGTTCGTCTCTGGAGGTTCCTCGCTGGTGGTTCGTCTCTGGAGGTTCCTCGCTGGTGGTTCCTCGCTGGTGGTTCGTCTCTGGAGGTTCCTCGCTGGTGGTTCCTCGCTGGTGGTTCCTCGCTGGTGGTTCCTCGCTGGAGGTTCCTCGCTGGTGGTTCCTCGCTGGTGGTTCCTCACTGGTGGTTCCTCGCTGGTGGTTCCTCGCTGGAGGTTCCTCGCTGGTGGTTCCTCGCTGGTGGTTCCTCACTGGTGGTTCCTCACTGGTGGTTCCTCGCTGGTGGTTCCTCGCTGGAGGTTCCTCGCTGGTGGTTCGTCTCTGGAGGTTCCTCGCTGGTGGTTCGTCTCTGGAGGTTCCTCACTGGAGGTTCCTCACTGGAGGTTCCTCGCTGGTGGTTCCTCGCTGGTGGTTCCTCACTGGAGGTTCCTCGCTGGTGGTTCCTCACTGGAGGTTCCTCGCTGGTGGTTCGTCTCTGGAGGTTCCTCACTGGAGGTTCCTCACTGGAGGTTCCTCGCTGGTGGTTCCTCGCTGGTGGTTCCTCACTGGAGGTTCCTCACTGGAGGTTCCTCGCTGGTGGTTCCTCACTGGTGGTTCCTCGCTGGTGGTTCGTCTCTGGAGGTTCCTCGCTGGTGGTTCGTCTCTGGAGGTTCCTCGCTGGTGGTTCCTCGCTGGAGGTTCCTCACTGGAGGTTCCTCGCTGGTGGTTCCTCACTGGAGGTTCCTCGCTGGTGGTTCCTCGCTGGTGGTTCCTCGCTGGTGGTTCCTCACTGGAGGTTCCTCGCTGATGGTTCCTCACTGGAGGTTCCTCGCTGGTGGTTCGTCTCTGGAGGTTCCTCGCTGGTGGTTCGTCTCTGGAGGTTCCTCGCTGGTGGTTCCTCGCTGGAGGTTCCTCGCTGGTGGTTCCTCGCTGGAGGTTCCTCGCTGGTGGTTCCTCGCTGGTGGTTCCTCGCTGGTGGTTCCTCACTGGAGGTTCCTCGCTGATGGTTCCTCACTGGAGGTTCCTCGCTGGTGGTTCCTCGCTGGTGGTTCGTCTCTGGAGGTTCCTCGCTGGAGGTTCCTCGCTGGTGGTTCGTCTCTGGAGGTTCCTCGCTGGTGGTTCCTCGCTGGTGGTTCCTCACTGGAGGTTCCTCGCTGGTGGTTCCTCGCTGGTGGTTCCTCACTGGAGGTTCCTCACTGGAGGTTCCTCGCTGGTGGTTCCTCGCTGGAGGTTCCTCGCTGGTGGTTCGTCTCTGGAGGTTCCTCACTGGAGGTTCCTCGCTGGTGGTTCCTCGCTGGAGGTTCCTCGCTGGTGGTTCCTCGCTGGTGGTTCCTCGCTGGTGGTTCGTCTCTGGAGGTTCCTCGCTGGTGGTTCGTCTCTGGAGGTTCCTCACTGGAGGTTCCTCGCTGGTGGTTCCTCGCTGGAGGTTCCTCGCTGGTGGTTCCTCGCTGGTGGTTCCTCGCTGGTGGTTCCTCACTGGAGGTTCCTCGCTGATGGTTCCTCACTGGAGGTTCCTCGCTGGTGGTTCGTCTCTGGAGGTTCCTCGCTGGTGGTTCCTCACTGGAGGTTCCTCGCTGGTGGTTCCTCACTGGAGGTTCCTCGCTGATGGTTCCTCACTGGTGGTTCCTCGCTGGAGGTTCCTCACTGGAGGTTCCTCGCTGGTGGTTCCTCACTGGAGGTTCCTCGCTGATGGTTCCTCACTGGTGGTTCCACGCTGGAGGTTCCTCACTGGAGGTTCCTCGCTGGTGGTTCCTCACTGGAGGTTCCTCGCTGATGGTTCCTCACTGGAGGTTCCTCGCTGGTGGTTCGTCTCTGGAGGTTCCTCGCTGGTGGTTCCTCACTGGAGGTTCCTCGCTGGTGGTTCCTCACTGGAGGTTCCTCGCTGGAGGTTCCTCGCTGGTGGTTCCTCGCTGGTGGTTCCTCACTGGAGGTTCCTCGCTGGTGGTTCGTCTCTGGAGGTTCCTCGCTGGTGGTTCGTCTCTGGAGGTTCCTCGCTGGTGGTTCCTCACTGGAGGTTCCTCGCTGATGGTTCCTCGCTGGAGGTTCCTCGCTGGTGGTTCCTCACTGGAGGTTCCTCGCTGGTGGTTCCTCGCTGGTGGTTCGTCTCTGGAGGTTCCTCGCTGGTGGTTCCTCACTGGAGGTTCCTCGCTGGTGGTTCCTCGCTGGTGGTTCCTCGCTGGTGGTTCGTCTCTGGAGGTTCCTCGCTGGTTGTTCCTCGCTGGTGGTTCGTCTCTGGAGGTTCCTCGCTGGTGGTTCCTCGCTGGTGGTTCCTCGCTGGAGGTTCCTCGCTGGTGGTTCCTCGCTGGTGGTTCCTCGTTGATGGTTCCTCGTTGATGGTTCCTCGCTGGTGGTTCCTCGCTGATGGTTCCTCGCTGATGGTTCCTCGCTGGTGGTTCCTCGCTGGAGGTTCCTCGCTGGTGGTTCCTCGCTGGTGGTTCCTCGCTGGTGGTTCCTCGTTGGTGGTTCCTCGCTGGTGGTTCCTCGCTGGTGGTTCCTCGCTGGTGGTTCCTCGCTGATGGTTCCTCGTTGATGGTTCCTCGCTGATGGTTCCTCGCTGATGGTTCCTCGCTGATGGTTCCTCGCTGATGGTTCCTCGCTGGTGGTTCCTCGCTGATGGTTCCTCGCTGGTGGTTCCTCGCTGGTGGTTCCTCGTTGATGGTTCCTCGCTGATGGTTCCTCGCTGATGGTTCCTCGCTGGTGATCTGTCTGGATTTGTCTTCTTAGATCATCCTGTTTTTGGTGTAGTCTGTTTTGTATCACTCTGGCAGCTCATCCCAAAATTCTCTCTGCAATCTTTTAGTCTCGTCTTTCCAACCATTTTGTTGTAAGTTGTGGGAGACTGTTCAGCCGTTGTGTTATGTGTTGTGGGAGATTGTTCAGCCGTTGTGTTATGTGTTGTGGGAGATTGTTCAGCCGTTGTGTTATGTGTTGTGGGAGATTGTTCAGCCGTTGTGTTATGTGTTGTGGGAGATTGTTCAGCCGTTGTGTTGTGTGTTGTGGGAGATTGTTCAGCCGTTGTGTTGTGTGTTGTGGGAGATTGTTCAGCCGCTGTGTTATGTGTTGTGGGAGATTGTTCAGCCGTTGTGTTGTGTGTTGTGGGAGATTGTTCAGCCGCTGTGTTGTGTGTTGTGGGAGATTGTTCAGCCGTTGTGTTGTGTGTTGTGGGAGATTGTTCAGCCGTTGTGTTGTGTGTTGTGGGAGATTGTTCAGCCGTTGTGTTGTGTGTTGTAGGAGATTGTTCAGCCGTTGTGTTGTGTGTTGTGGGAGATTGTTCAGCCGTTGTGTTATGTGTTGTGGGAGATTGTTCAGCCGTTGTGTTGTGTGTTGTGGGAGATTGTTCAGCCGTTGTGTTGTGTGTTGTAGGAGACTGTTCAGCCGTTGTGTTATGTGTTGTGGGAGACTGTTCAGCCGTTGTGTTGTGTGTTGTGGGAGACTGTTCAGCCGTTGTGTTGTGTGTTGTGGGAGACTGTTCAGCCGTTGTGTTGTGTGTTGTGGGAGATTGTTCAGCCGTTGTGTTATGTGTTGTGGGAGAATGTTCAGCCGTTGTGTTATGTGTTGTAGGAGATTGTTCAGCCGTTGTGTTATGTGTTGTAGGAGATTGTTGGGGGAAATTTCCCCACGTAGTGATACTAAATATTATACATATATTAAATTCAATGTACACTAAGAAGATTCCTCTTCTGTCGCTGCATTACTTCCAGTACATTTAATCATTAAATAAATCTTAATATAAAGCCGAAGAATGGTGCATAAACCTTGTGTTATCTTGGTAGAGAAACACCCTGTGACGTCACGTGCCACGCCTGATAACAGTTAACAGGTGAATTAATACATAACATAAGTGCTATTTAGTGAACAAACATTAATCTTAAATTATAATTTATACGATATGACATGGATCTGATCTGAAATTCACTTCTTGTCGGAACTAACCAAATAAAGTCTCCGTGGTGTAGTGGTAAGACACTCGCCTGGCGTTCCGCGAGCGCTATGTCATGGGTTCGTATCCTGGCCGGGGAGGATTTACTGGGCGCAATTCCTTAACTGTAGCCTAGCGCACTTGGGGAGGAGGAGGTCGGCCATCTTGTCCACCATCTAAGAAGTAAGAGATCCCACACAAAGGGGTAAGATTTCCCCATAACAAATCACATAGATTATGGGATTTAATTTTATTCCGTATAATTTACATCATTTGACCGATGGCAGGCCTTGTGTACAGTGGAGGAGACGACCCGATGATTGGTGATGTATCCACTGAGAGACGCCATAGCCCACGTGTCCACATCGCGTTGTATACACGTATGTGTATACAGGATATGTGGAAGCTGGTCAGAATTGCATTTCACCTTTGTAAACGCTCACTAATGACACTACGTAAAAAGACTCCTCGAACACTGGTTACGTAGGACAGACGTAAATGTGTGTATATATATGTTTGTGGTTAGTTTAGCATTTTAAAAACACTACAATCACCTTCTGTGGTTGGTTGTTTAACAAATCACTGTTAAACAATAAATATGTTTAACAGATCTCTCTGTCCATGGAGGACAGAAGAAACTGTATATATGCTGGTTAGCATTGTAAATGTGTGGCCACGTCTGTGGTAGGTGGTGGCTGGTGAGGTGGTACTGGTAGGTGGTACTGGTAGGTGGTGGCTGGTGAGGTGGTACTGGTAGGTGGTGGCTGGTGAGGTGGTAGTGGTAGGTGGTGGCTGGTGAGGTGGTAGTGGTAGGTGGTGGCTGTAAGGTGGTACTGGTAGGTGGTGGCTGTAAGGTGGTACTGGTAGGTGGTGGCTGGTGAGGTGGTACTGGTAGGTGGTGACTGGTGAGGTGGTACTGGTAGGTGGTGGCTGGTGAGGTGGTAGTGGTAGGTGGTGGCTGTAAGGTGGTACTGTGGGAACCGACCTGTGAGATTTATATTTATTTAATTTATATGAATTTATATTTACGTTAATTTATATACTTCGATAGCAATTTGTATAATGATAAGTGGACTGTATTTCTGCAATAATCTCATAATCTCACAAATCGATCCTCTACACATTAGGGGGGGTTTAATAGTTTATATATATATGCAGCCAATCAAACTACAAAATTAACTACATACATTGAAGAGGTTCCTTATCTTATAGTACAGCAGGTTAGTCCACCAGGTATAACTAGGGTGTAGACACCTAATTATCCTCTTTGAGGTAGCTTCCATATCACCCAGTAACTGGTGCACAAATCTTGCATCCTCGACTTGACCTGTCAAAAGTGCGCTAGCTGTGAAGCCAGAATCCTATATATGACAAGCTATATCAGAGAAAACAGTACATGGAACATGAAGACCTGGCTTAATTACCTTTAGTTTGAGGCTTCCATGTGATCTAACCGGGTCACCCTATATAATGACATTAATGGCCACTAATGATAAATAATGGGTTTCGGAAAGAACACTTAACTTGATTTGTTGACAGCGTGTTGACAGATGGTACACCTTTGGTATCCATAACACTACGTCCAAGTAAAATTAACAGGAGCCGAATTTGCTCCCGTGTGAGCCTCTGGTCTCGTATAACAATGGCTGTTTAACACTCCATACAATTGACGTTACTGGCCGACATTGTCCAGAATGATAGGAGCTAAATTTGCTCCACACGTCTCGGAGGTGACACAACAATGGCTCCCCTCCTTCCTCCACTGCCGCCTGGCCTACTTTGTCCAGATTTCAGAAAGTGATAGAAGGGTCACATTTACTCTACTTTAATATTGATAATTAAGTTAATTTATATAAGATGTTTTTATGATGGTAAAGTCCAAAGACTAATGTATTTAAGAATAATTCCCAGCAGAATAGCTGGTGAATTATAATAGTATGTGGTGATAATATCCCGTTTTCTTTAGACGGTAATTCCACTACAAGTTACGTTTTCTATGGGTAACTTGTTGGTAATACAGCTATTATCTGTATGATATATTAAATGGTGTCGGATTTTCCGACATAATTCCCCAGGGGGCTGCTCACGGGTCAAAGTCCTATTTAGAACAGACGAACAACGATACTCCTCCTTCGAATTATTAGATTAATTTGATGTTAGTAGTTAGTAAGCACACATTTGTGCGTCTGTTCGTACAGGACGGATGTCCCGTACTAGAGTTGCAGGGGTTAGAAGTCTAATGCGATTTCATTTCCCTGTCAACTCTTGAAAGGCTAATATTCAAGCCTTATTACATATTATTTAACCCAGAAGACTGGATGTGATCAAGTACTACAGTCAAGTATGATTCAGGGACTGCAGTGAGATCAGTGACATTAGATATAACTTGAAGTTTCTTCAGGTAACTGGTCACTGATATATAAACACTGAGGCCCATGGAATACATCTTGATTAAATAATAAATGTATCAAATCAGTCATCAGATTTATTGGGGTTTAATTTAGTTAATTGATTCAGAAGATTGAATAGCTCATCATTAAAGTAAAGTATGGTTCTGAGACTGCAGTGGGTTCAGTGACATTGGTCGCAGTGACTTGTAGCTGTTTTAGGCTACTGTTCACTGATTTGCCACTGAGGCCTCATGAACTCATCTTCAGCTTTAAATGATGATACTAACATCAACCTCTGTTGGTATAGTCAGCTGTAATCTCCTTAGTATAATGCTACTGGAGAAATATAATCAGCTGACAAATTTAGATTTCTATTGGTATTGTTTATCTGCAGGCATAGGTCTCCTCAGGCTTGATACTGGGCCTGAGAGTAATTTACCTCCTGCAGAGTTTAACATGGTTATACCCTGATATTTAGTAGGGCTACCAATGAATTGATGGTAGTAGTCTGTCCCCACAAGGACAGCCATTTGGCATTTGATTTGCTCAAATTTACCTGCAGCTGCTTGATAATAGCTTTCCAGGTCAGCATAATCAACTGTTGATTGTTGTGACAAATCTTCACATTTCTTGATCTGTCTTGTTAAGTGGCCTTTAAGACCTGCAAGGGTTCTTTTCATTCTCCCTGCATTATCCATCCTGGCTCGTTGGTGAAGCCTTGTGGGACTTGTACTTGGGCTGCTCATAATACTGAACAAACACTAATGATAGCCTAGGGTAAATTCTGAACTCACTAGGCAATAATCCTACCTCTACTAGAGGTTAGCACTTAAAATTAATACACATTATATATATACAATCATACACACTAATGATTTGAGTGATAAACCAGTGTCACTGGAAGTACCTTTAGGTTAGCTCTTCTATATCACCCTAGGATGGAATAGACACTAATTAATCACTCAAAGGTGTAATGATCATAAGTAAATTATTATATATACAACTCAATTCGAGTTGATAAAAATTACACCCAAAATAGGGTCTGGACCATTCATTAATGGTGTTAGGTTGTTCAATATAGTACAACTGACTATAGTAATAATGGGACTAGGATGAACAATAATAGTTCAACTAGTCCATGGTTAATATCCTACCCTGTTGTGGGTTGGCAATTAGTAAATATTATATTGAGATCACTAGTGCAATATATATTAAATAATTCTCTATTTGGAGAAATAATATACACAATTATTGATAATAGCCTCTTAATTAACCTCTATGAAACTTCTAATATTATCAAGAAGTATTAAATATTATTAGTGACCTCGCGAAATAAAGTCCACAAAATTCGTAGATAATCTCTCGCGAAATGTAACACCACGAAATCCGTGAACAATCTTGCGACAGTCACTAATTGGCTGGCTTCTATATTAGCGCTGTCATTTCACGAAATAACACGCCACCAAATATCTGTGGGTGTGCATGAAACCGCTGACGAAGCTGAACTGGGCTGAGGGAGGCTCCTGAGCTCCCTCGAGGCTAGGCTGCCGTCTTGACTGCTGGCCTTTGTTTAAATCACACTGCACTAGTATATTTAATGAATCCACTGGTTAACTGGTTCATCCGGTACTAAGATGACCAAATGTGGGTTCAAAGGACCAAATATTCCGGTTCCGAAGGTCCAAATAATGTGGGAACCGACCTGTGAGATTTATATTTATTTAATTTATATGAATTTATATTTACGTTAATTTATATACTTCGATAGCAATTTGTATAATGATAAGTGGACTGTATTTCTGCAATAATCTCAATCTCACAAATCGATCCTCTACACATTAGGGGGGGTTTAATAGTTTATATATATATGCAGCCAATCAAACTACAAAATTAACTACATACATTGAAGAGGTTCCTTATCTTATAGTACAGCAGGTTAGTCCACCAGGTATAACTAGGGTGTAGACACCTAATTATCCTCTTTGAGGTAGCTTCCATATCACCCAGTAACTGGTGCACAAATCTTGCATCCTCGACTTGACCTGTCAAAAGTGCGCTAGCTGTGAAGCCAGAATCCTATATATGACAAGCTATATCAGAGAAAACAGTACATGGAACATGAAGACCTGGCTTAATTACCTTTAGTTTGAGGCTTCCATGTGATCTAACCGGGTCACCCTATATAATGACATTAATGGCCACTAATGATAAATAATGGGTTTCGGAAAGAACACTTAACTTGATTTGTTGACAGCGTGTTGACAGATGGTACACCTTTGGTATCCATAACACTACGTCCAAGTAAAATTAACAGGAGCCGAATTTGCTCCCGTGTGAGCCTCTGGTCTCGTATAACAATGGCTGTTTAACACTCCATACAATTGACGTTACTGGCCGACATTGTCCAGAATGATAGGAGCTAAATTTGCTCCACACGTCTCGGAGGTGACACAACAATGGCTCCCCTCCTTCCTCCACTGCCGCCTGGCCTACTTTGTCCAGATTTCAGAAAGTGATAGAAGGGTCACATTTACTCTACTTTAATATTGATAATTAAGTTAATTTATATAAGATGTTTTTATGATGGTAAAGTCCAAAGACTAATGTATTTAAGAATAATTCCCAGCAGAATAGCTGGTGAATTATAATAGTATGTGGTGATAATATCCCGTTTTCTTTAGACGGTAATTCCACTACAAGTTACGTTTTCTATGGGTAACTTGTTGGTAATACAGCTATTATCTGTATGATATATTAAATGGTGTCGGATTTTCCGACAGGTACTGGTAGGTGGTGGCTGTAAGGTGGTACTGGTAGGTGGTGGCTGGTGAGGTGGTACTGGTAGGTGGTACTGGTAGGTGGTGGCTGGTGAGGTGGTACTGGTAGGTGGTGGCTGTAAGGTGGTACTGGTAGGTGGTACTGGTAGGTGGTGGCTGGTGAGGTGGTACTGGTAGGTGGTGGCTGTAAGGTGGTACTGGCAGGTGGTACTGGTAGGTGGTGGCTGGTGAGGTGGTACTGGTAGGTGGTGGCTGGTGAGGTGGTAGTGGTAGGTGGTGGCTGTAAGGTGGTACTGGTAGGTGGTACTGGCAGGTGGTACTGGTAGGTGGTGGCTGGTGTTGTGGTACTGGTAGGTGGTGGCTGGTGAGGTGGTACTGGTAGGTGGTGGCTGGTGAGGTGGTACTGGTAGGTGGTGGCTGTAAGGTGGTACTGGTAGGTGGTACTGGTAGGTGGTGGCTGGTGAGGTGGTACTGGTAGGTGGTGGTTGGTGTTGTGGTACTGGTAGGTGGTGGCTGGTGAGGTGGTACTGGTAGGTGGTGGCTGGTGAGGTGGTACTGGTAGGTGGTGGCTGGTGAGGTGGTACTGGTAGGTGGTGGCTGGTGAGGTGGTACTGGTAGGTGGTAGCTGGTGAGGTGGTACTGGTAGGTGGTGGCTGTAAGGTGGTACTGGTAGGTGGTGGCTGTAAGGTGGTACTGGTAGGTGGTGGCTGGTGAGGTGGTACTGGTAGGTGGTGGCTGGTGAGGTGGTACTGGTAGGTGGTGGCTGGTGAGGTGGTACTGGTAGGTGGTGGCTGTAAGGTGGTACTGGTAGGTGGTGGCTGTAAGGTGGTACTGGTAGGTGGTGGCTGGTGAGGTGGTACTGGTAGGTGGTGGCTGGTGAGGTGGTACTGGTAGGTGCTGGCTGTAAGGTGGTACTGGTAGGTGGTGGCTGTAAGGTGGTACTGGTAGGTGGTGGCTGGTGAGGTGGTACTGGTAGGTGGTGGCTGGTGAGGTGGTACTGGTAGGTGGTGGCTGTAAGGTGGTACTGGTAGGTGGTGGCTGGTGAGGTGGTACTGATAGGTGGTGGCTGGTGAGGTGGTACTGGTAGGTGGTGGCAGGTGAGGTGGTACTGGTAGGTGGTGGCAGGTGAGGTGGTACTGGTAGGTGGTGGCTGGTGAGGTGGTACTGGTAGGTGGTGGCTGGTGAGGTGGTACTGGTAGGTGGTGGCTGGTGAGGTGGTACTGGTAGGTGGTGGCTGGTGAGGTGGTACTGGTAGGTGGTGGCTGGTGAGGTGGTACTGGTAGGTGGTGGCTGGTGAGGTGGTACTGGTAGGTGGTGGCTGGTGAGGTGGTACTGGTAGGTGGTGGCTGGTGAGGTGGTACTGGTAGGTGGTGGCTGGTGAGGTGGTACTGGTAGGTGGTGGCAGGTGAGGTGGTACTGGTAGGTGGTGGCTGGTGAGGTGGTACTGGTAGGTGGTGGCTGGTGTTGTGGTACTGGTAGGTGGTGGCTGGTGAGGTGGTACTGGTAGGTGGTGGCTGGTGTTGTGGTACTGGTAGGTGGTGGCTGGTGAGGTGGTACTGGTAGGTGGTGGCTGGTGAGGTGGTACTGGTAGGTGGTGGCTGGTGAGGTGGTACTGGTAGGTGGTGGCTGGTGTTGTGGTACTGGTAAGTGGTGGCTGGTGAGGTGGTACTGGTAGGTGGTGGCTGGTGAGGTGGTACTGGTAGGTGGTGGCTGTAAGGTGGTACTGGTAGGTGGTGGCTGTAAGGTGGTACTGGTAGGTGGTGGCTGTAAGGTGGTACTGGTAGGTGGTGGCAGGAGCTTACTGGGTCTCTCATGCGGGCGTCTGGGAAGTGAAGTTATTTGTCAACATTATGTCTGTCTTGACTCAACTGCTGTCGCTACTAAATAGTCACCAAGATGTGCAGATTGTGGGTGACCTTGAACCCACGCATATTTGTGGAGGCATTCTAGACCTCTGTGTTGGTTTCAACGTCTCTCACGTCTGGTGCACATCATCTATTGTAACAGATTTGTTGTCAGATCATCACCCTAGATTGACTACTCTATGTATAGGAAATACCATCCTGCCCGGTGGGACTTTCAAACGCAAACAGCTCAGTGTTCCTCCTGCTCGACGTGAAGACTTTGTTGCTCATGTGTCAGAGTGGTACAGCACTTATGATCCCTCCACAGTCCAGACATTTAACGACGGTCTAGTACAGAGCATTCAGATGTTTGCTGACCCTTTAGGTCGGCCCCCTGCACCATCCAATAGTCGCAACGATATGAAAGGTAATAAACGCCATGCCTATTACAATGACCCCAAACTGCGTACTTTGAAACGCACTGCCAGACGAGTTGGGCTTGCATATAGGGAAACACGTACGCCAGCAATGCTCAAGCTCTTTCAGAAAGCCCTAGCCAAGGCGAGGGAGCGCATGACAGAGCTCAGGCAAGATAACTGGGAAACTTTTGTTAACAGTCTCAACTCTCACACCCCCCTCAGCCAGGCATGGAAGGATATTAAAAGAATTAAAGGCGATAAGATCGGCCAAGTAGCACACCCTCACCCTCTACACAGAGCAAACGAGTTAGTCGATGCTTGGGCAACCACCTCTAGCTTCAATAATCTTCCCCCAGACATACAGTTCAGATTAAATGCTGGTTACGGAGATCGAGAAAGGCTCGTTGACTTCATGCTCCACAAGGAAGATGAATGCAACGTGCCATTTACTGAGTTTGAATTACTTTTGGCCCACTTTGGCTTTGGCCAAAGGTTTGGCTTTGGTTTGTGGCTTTGGCCTTTACAAAGGCAAAGCAACATCTCCTGGTGAGGAATGTATCACTTATGACATATTGCGTCTGCTCCCTTAAGTACCAGGGAATCCCCTGCTTGAGCTGTATAATATGAGCTATGTTACTGGGGAGCTTCCTAACTCTTGGACCAACAGTATAATCATTCCAATTACCAAATCAAGAGAATGCTTTCCGCCCAATTTCCCTTACTAGCTGCATTTGCAAAACATTCGAGAGAATGGTCCTAAACCGTCTCCTCCATAGAATAAGAACCATGCTATCCCCAGATATATGGCTTCATGCATGGAAGGAGTGTGCATCATTGCATCACCACCTTTCTTACCCTGCACACTGAAAAGTCATATACCACCTTCCTAGATCTTAAGTCTGCCTTTGATATTGCAAATAGACATGTTATCTTGAGTGAGCTTGCAAGAATAAATATTGGTGGTCGGCTTCTTTGTTGGATCAGGGGTTACTTATCCAACAGGAAGTCATGTGTATTTTTCCAGGGACATAGGAGTGTAACAAGAGACTTTGAACTAGGTACCCCGCAGGGAGGTGTCCTCAGTCCTACCTTATTTAATATCTTAATAAACACGCTGTTAAACTCTATACCGAGCAAACCCAACGTCCACATCATTAGCTATGCTGATGATATAATGATACACACCACTGGGTATGCTAAAACGCAGAACACTCTTAACTCTGTATTAGACTCATGTCAGGACCTAGGTTTAATTATCTCAGCAGAGAAAACAATGATTCTAAATCGGCGCCCACCCAGGCAGGGAGGAGCTGTTCGCAAGATGCAACTGTCTGATGGCTCCCAGCTTGACTATGTAAACAGATTCAAATACCTTGGCCTTGAGGTGCCACTGTATGGTCCTGTTGTATTCAGACTCTGTCGTCAGTATAAAGAGAGGCTCCGAGCTCTCAAGGCTGTTGCAGGTTATCACTCAGGCTATGGTGCCAATGTCAGAACTGTTAAAATGATGTACCTTGCATACATCAGATCTTTAGTGGATCATGCTGCACCTCTGCTTGTTTTGATGCCTGAAAGAAAACTTGGAAGGCTTGAAAAATTGCAGAACGAAGCCTTGAGGATAATCCTTGGGTGCCCTCGTACCACAAAGATACTTAATATGAGAAATGAACTTAATATTCCGAGAGTTGTTGATCGTGTTACTGAAATTAACCGTCAAATTGGTTTAAAAATGCTTAAACTTTTAAGCTTAATCATCCTATCCCTTACACAGAAGCCCTCAAGAATTTATTGAAGGTCAGCATTGTTCCAAATGGATAACTAAAACTGGAACTGAACTCAAAATGTATCAGATTTATAATTTGTGCCAAGAAAAACAACAACGGCACTTTCCTGCACCGTGGGAGGTTACACTTTTTCCAATTTTTATCCCTCCCTTTTGCTACCCAAGAAGCAAATTAGAGATCAGCCCAAGCTTCGTCTTGAGGCAAAGCTCAATGCCTTAAGCCATATTGATGCTCTGTCCACAGAGCATTCTCTCTCTCAAATCATATACACTGATGGTTCCCTACACCGCACCACGGGTGCAGCTGGAAGTGCAGTTGTTCTGACAATGGGCGATGCCTTGTACTTTGAGTGGGGAGTCCGTATAAACAATTGGGCCTCTACCCTTCAGACAGAACTATTTGCCTTGATCCTTGCACTGAAATGTGTACAAGTCTCCAAACTTGATACATTAATTGTAAGTGACTCTTTATCATCCTTAATTGCTCTCAACTCTTTAAGACATAACTGTAACATGCTCGTGTCCGAAGCTAGACACAAATACAACAAAATTATTAAGGATGGTAACAGAGTCCATTTCATGTGGTCTCCATCTCATGTTGGCCTCCGAATGCATGATAGAGCTGATAAGTTAGCCAAAGAATCTGCCTTTAAAGGAGCCGTTGAGTGTAACCTTGGATTGTCAATGAACAATCTAAGAGCAGCAGTACACCGAGAACTTCAACAAGATCTTGTAGATCTGAGGCAAAGTGAAATTGACACCAGTAATTCCATCTATCATCATACTATCATGCAAGAGGAGCCACACATCTATGGATCATCCAATAAAATCAGCAGACTTCTAGATGTTACTACTGCTCGGCTTAGAATCGGTTACAAGTATCTCTGGGAATTCTCATTATCTGCCGATGTAGACCTGACTAAATGTAAACTGTGTCAACAAAATTATTCGCACACTCTCCGTCACTATGTGATGGAGTGCGAAAAGATACGTGAATTTAGAGACAATTCTATAACCAATGTTCCAGCGATGTGTCAATATTTAATTCAAAATGATCTGCTACCAGAAATTTTAGCCAAATATCCCCAGTTTGCTAACTGTAGGTAGTAACTAAGTGATTGTAACCTATCCACCGCTGCCCACTGGATGGGGGGCGGTGTGCAGGACAAACATATCAATTGTGACACTAGCTCTCCACATATGTCAGTTGCTTAATTTAGAACCTGTACTTGAGGTCGATCTCGAACCCATTTATGATGTGACGACTTATACTGAATTTTGTAACTTGCTCATCAAGATTGTAAATTGCTTAGCTAAATGAATTGTGGGGTTCAGTCCCTGAGCCCATTATGTGCCTCTGTAACCCTTTCCACTACCGCCCACAAGATGGGTATGGGGTGCATAATAAATGAACTAAACTAGCTTGACACACGGTGTTGACTGACGCAAGCTGGTAAGTCTTGACACAGACGGTGTTGACTGACGCATGCTGGTAAGTCTTGACACAGACGGTGTTGACTGACGCAAGCTGGTAAGTCTTGACACAGACGGTGTTGACTGACGCAAGCTGGTAAGTCTTGACACAGACGGTGTTGACTGACGCAAGCTGATAAGTCTTGACACAGACGGTGTTGACTGACGCATGCTGGTAAGTCTTGACACAGACGGTGTTGACTGACGCAAGCTGGTAAGTCTTGACGCAGACGGTGTTGACTGACGCAAGCTGGTAAGTCTTGACGCAGACGGTGTTGACTGACGCAAGCTGGTAAGTCTTGACGCAGACGGTGTTGACTGACGCAAGCTGGTAAGTCTTGACACAGACGGTGTTGACTGACGCAAGCTGGTAAGTCTTGACGCAGACGGTGTTGACTGACGCAAGCTGGTAAGTCTTGACGCAGACGGTGTTGACTGACGCAAGCTGGTAAGTCTTGACGCAGACGGTGTTGACTGACGCAAGCTGGTAAGTCTTGACGCAGACGGTGTTGACTGACGCAAGCTGGTAAGTCTTGACGCAGACGGTGTTGACTGACGCAAGCTGGTAAGTCTTGACGCAGACGGTGTTGGCTGACGCAAGCTGGTAAGTCTTGACGCAGACGGTGTTGACTGACGCAAGCTGGTAAGTCTTGACGCAGACGGTGTTGACTGACGCAAGCTGGTAAGTCTTGACGCAGACGGTGTTGACTGACGCAAGCTGGTAAGTCTTGACGCAGACGGTGTTGACTGACGCAAGCTGGTAAGTCTTGACGCAGACGGTGTTGACTGACGCAAGCTGGTAAGTCTTGACGCAGACGGTGTTGACTGACGCAAGCTGGTAAGTCTTGACGCAGACGGTGTTGACTGACGCAAGCTGGTAAGTCTTGGCACAGACGGTGTTGACTGACGCAAGCTGGTAAGTCTTGACGCAGACGGTGTTGACTGACGCAAGCTGGTAAGTCTTGACGCAGACGGAGGAGACTGACACAAGCTGGTAAGTCTTGACGCAGACGGTGTTGACTGACGCAAGCTGGTAAGTCTTGACGCAGACGGTGTTGACTGACGCAAGCTGGTAAGTCTTGACGCAGACGGAGGAGACTGACACAAGCTGGTAAGTCTTGACGCAGACGGTGTTGACTGACGCAAGCTGGTAAGTCTTGACACAGACGGTGTTGACTGACGCAAGCTGGTAAGTCTTGACGCAGACGGTGTTGACTGACGCAAGCTGGTAAGTCTTGTGAGAGTCGTTTACATTTCTCTCCGATTTTGTTATGAAGATCTTTTCCCGGTGATCATCATATCCTTCTTCTTCATTTGTCTTGAGAAAGTTTACTCCCTGAGGTGTCTTTGATTTTTTGCCTGTCCCATTGACAGTGTATTTGTGAGTTATTGCACATCATCATTACCGAGTATCCGGTTGGAACTCTTGTGATCCCTTTGCATACCGGCAGTTAGGTTACCGTGTTAATGATTGGCTGTCAACTGTGTTAAATTAGGTGTTACTCCACGAGTGGACCGAGTCGATTAGCCAGACGTCAAGAGTCTCGCTAATACAACCATAGCCTTTCTGACGCCAATCTAAAGTAAATCAAGCACCCTGTGTATTAGTGGTTAAGTTAGTAAATAAACTACTGTTAAGCTTTATGCGGTGTTTCCGTTGAACCACTTCTGAATACTGCCAACATTACTGAAGTCTTCAGCTCTAAGTGTCTTCAACACCGAGTTGCCTATTATTCACTAAACAATAAATGTGATGAGGACCCTAGGAGTCCCTTAAAGTGTTAAATCATTGAGGAGATGCCAACGATCAACGTGAAGCAGGACCAGGTGAGGCTAGTCTGAGAAGAGGCCCTCAAGGACTCTAACTCGACCTTGCTCCCAGGCCCTGTACGGTTGCTCTCGTATTTTCTCTGCTGATTCCGACAGCCTCGTGAACCATCTGCCACATGTACATTGGCGACGAACGCATTGCACTCGGGAAAGCAAAATAGAAATTGATGTGATGTGATGTGAGAATATGTCTCTCAAAATTCTCCCACAGCTGACTTGAAAAGCTCATTGCAGGGCACAGTGCACCGATCTTCGTGCACAAGCCCTATCTCTGTTAACCCTGAAGAGTACACCGATCGTTCGCCCGAAACGCTCTGCGTACTAGTGGCTTTAGGTATTGTATGTACTACCTCTGTCTTTAAATCCAACAGAATGTTTGTACTGTAACTCTGCAGCTATGTATGTACTTTGCCTAAATGAATTATTATTATTATTATTATTATTATTATTATTATTATTATTATTATTATTATTATTATTATTATTATTATTATTATTATTATTATTATTATTATTGATGTAAAGCTTACTCCCTGAGGTGTCTTTGATGTAAAGCTTACTCCTTGAGGTGTCTTTGATGTAAAGCTTACTCCCTGAGGTGTCTTTGATGTAAAGCTTACTCCTTGAGGTGTCTTTGATGTAAAGCTTACTCCTTGAGGTGTCTTTGATGTAAAGCTTACTCCTTGAGGTGTCTTTGATGTAAAGCTTACTCCTTGAGGTGTCTTTGATGTAAAGCTTACTCCTTGAGGTGTCTTTGATGTAAAGCTTACTCCCTGAGGTGTCTTTGATGTAAAGCTTACTCCCTGAGGTGTCTTTGATGTAAAGCTTACTCCTTGAGGTGTCTTTGATGTAAAGCTTACTCCTTGAGGTGTCTTTGATGTAAAGCTTACTCCTTGAGGTGTCTTTGATGTAAAGCTTACTCCTTGAGGTGTCTTTGATGTAAAGCTTACTCCTTGAGGTGTCTTTGATGTAAAGCTTACTCCTTGAGGTGTCTTTGATGTAAAGCTTACTCCTTGAGGTGTCTTTGATGTAAAGCTTACTCCTTGAGGTGTCTTTGATGTAAAGCTTACTCCTTGAGGTGTCTTCGACGTAAAGCTTACTCCCTGAGGTGTCTTTGATGTAAAATGTTTCTTGCGGTGTCCTTAATGTAAGATGATTCCTCAGAATAGGCTCCAATTTGTGTGTTTATTTTTGTTTGTCCAATCACTGTGTTAACTGTTAACTGTAACCCACACAACACCCCCCCGTATCCTCCCCACCATAACCCCCAAATAGTGGCCACTTTATTTTGCATTACGTTATGGCTGTGCAAGTCTTGTCAATATTACCCCATCAGCTTCTGCGGGTACCATGAGCGGGTACCATGAGCGGGTACCATGAGCGGGTACCATGAGCGGGTACCATGAGCGGGTACCATGAGTGAGTACCATGAGTGGGTACCATGAGCGGGTACCATGAGCGGGAACCATGAGCTGATACCATGAGTGGGTACCATGAGTGGGTACATGAGCGGGTACCATGAGTGGGTACATGAGCGGGTACCATGAGCGGGTACCATGAGTGGGTACATGAGCGGGTACCATGAGCGGGTACCATGAGTGGGTACATGAGCGGGTACCATGAGCGGGTACCATGAGTGGGTACCATGAGCGGACAGAGACCTCCCGCCTAGCTAACAGTGACCTCCCACCTGGCTAACAGTGACCTCCCACCTGGCTAACAGTGACCTCCCACCAGGCTAACAGTGACCTCCCACCAGGCTAACAGCGACCTCCCAGCAGGCTAACAGCGACCTCCCAGCAGGCTAACAGTGACCTCCCACCAGGCTAACAGTGACCTCCCACCTGGCTAACAGTGACCTCCCACCAGGCTAACAGTGACCTCCCACCTGGCTAACAGTGACCTCCCACCTGGCTAACAGTGACCTCCCACCTGGCTAACAGTGACCTCCCACCAGGCTAACAGTGACCTCCCACCAGGCTAACAGTGACCTCCCACCAGGCTAACAGTGACCTCCCACCAGGCTAACAGTGACCTCCCACCTGGCTAACAGTGACCTCCCACCAGGCTAACAGTGACCTCCCACCTGGCTAACAGTGACCACCCACCTGGCTAACAGTGACCTCCCACCAGGCTAACAGCGACCTCCCACCAGGCTAACAGTGACCTCCCACCTGGCTAACAGTGACCACCCACCTGGCTAACAGTGACCTCCCACCAGGCTAACAGTGACCTCCCACCAGGCTAACAGCGACCTCCCACCAGGCTAACAGTGACTTCCCACCAGGCTAACAGTGACCAACTACAGGTACAGGGGCTCAAGGGATCAGCTACAGGTACAGGGGCTCAAGGGATCAGCTACAAGTACAGGGGCTCAGGGGACCACAGGTACAGGGGCTCAAGGGGACCAACTACAAGTACAGGGCTTACAGGACCATAGGTACAGGGGCTCAAGGGGATCAACTACAAGTACAGGGGCTCACAGGACCATAGGTACAGGGGCTCAAGGGGACCGACTACAGGTACAGGGGCTCAAGGGACCAACTACAGGTACAGGAGCTCAGGGACCACACGTACCTTGGCGCCGTTGTGGATCTTGCCGTCCCTCAGGAGGACGACGGCGCCCTTGACACTGATCTTGAGAGACTGGAGAGTGGCCAGGTCCTCCCGCCGCCCGTAGTGCCCATACACCAGCGGCCCCGTCACCTCTCCTGCCGGGCTGTGGTGAGAACACGGTCAGTCACCACAGTATACAGTCACCACAGTATACAGTCACCACAGTATACAGTCACCACAGTATACAGTCACCACAGTATACAGTCACCACAGTATACAGTCACCACAGTATACAGTCACCACAGTATACAGTCACCACAGTATACAGTCACCACAGTATACAGTCACCACAGTATACAGTCACCACAGTATACAGTCACCACAATATTCAGTCACCACAGTATACAGTCACCACAGTATACAGTCACCACAGTATACAGTCACCACAGTATACAGTCACCACAGTATACAGTCACCACAGTATACAGTCACCACAATATTCAGTCACCACAGTATACAGTCACCACAATATACAGTCACCACAATATACAGTCACCACAGTATACAGTCACCACAGTATACAGTCACCACAATATACAGTCACCACAATATACAGTCACCACAGTATACAGTCACCACAATATTCAGTCACCACAATATTCAGTCACCACAATATTCAGTCACCACAATATTCAGTCACCACAGTATACAGTCACCACAATATACAGTCACCACAATATACAGTCACCACAGTATACAGTCACCACAATATTCAGTCACCACAATATTCAGTCACCACAATATTCAGTCACCACAGTATTCAGTCACCACAGTATACAGTCACCACAGTATACAGTCACCACAATATTCAGTCACCACAATATTCAGTCACCACAGTATACAGTCACCACAGTATTCAGTCACCACAGTATACAGTCACTACAGTATACAGTCACCACAGTATACAGTCACCACAGTATACAGTCACCACAATATTCAGTCACCACAATATACAGTCACCACAATATTCAGTCACCACAATATTCAGTCACCACAATATTCAGTCACCACAGTATTCAGTCACCACAGTATACAGTCACCACAGTATACAGTCACCACAATATTCAGTCACCACAATATTCAGTCACCACAATATTCAGTCACCACAGTATACAGTCACCACAATATTCAGTCACCACAATATTCAGTCACCACAATATACAGTCACCACAATATACAGTCACCACAATATACAGTCACCACAATATTCAGTCACCACAATATTCAGTCACCACAATATTCAGTCACCACAATATACAGTCACCACAATATACAGTCACCACAATATACAGTCACCACAATATACAGTCACCACAATATTCAGTCACCACAGTATACAGTCACCACAATATTCAGTCACCACAGTATACAGTCACCACAATATTCAGTCACCACAGTATACAGTCACCACAATATTCAGTCACCACAATATACAGTCACCACAATATACAGTCACCACAATATACAGTCACCACAATATACAGTCACCACAATATACAGTCACCACAATATACAGTCACCACAATATTCAGTCACCACAGTATACAGTCACCACAATATTCAGTCACCACAGTATACAGTCACCACAATATTCAGTCACCACAATATTCAGTCACCACAATATACAGTCACCACAGTATACAGTCACCACAATATTCAGTTACCACAATATACAGTCACCACAATATACAGTCACCACAATATTCAGTCACCACAGTATACAGTCACCACAATATGCAGTCACCACAATATACAGTCACCACAATATACAGTCACCACAATATACAGTCACCACAATATACAGTCACCACAATATACAGTCACCACAATATACAGTCACCACAGTATACAGTCACCACAATATACAGTCACCACAATATACAGTCACCACAGTATACAGTCACCACAATATACAGTCACCACAGTATACAGTCACCACAGTATACAGTCACCACAGTATACAGTCACCACAATATACAGTCACTACAATATACAGTCACCATAGTATAAAGTCCCCACAATATACAGTCACCACAATATTCAGTCACCACAATATTCAGTCACCACAATATGCAGTCACCACAATATTCAGTCACCACAGTATACAGTCACCACAGTATACAGTCACCACAATATACAGTCACCACAATATTCAGTCACCACAATATGCAGTCACCACAATATACAGTCACCACAGTATACAGTCACCACAATATACAGTCACTACAATATACAGTCACCATAGTATAAAGTCCCCACAATATACAGTCACCACAATATACAGTCACCACAATATTCAGTCACCACAATATTCAGTCACCACAATATGCAGTCACCACAATATACAGTCACCACAGTATACAGTCACCACAATATACAGTCACCACAATATTCAGTCACCACAATATGCAGTCACCACAATATACAGTCACCACAGTATACAGTCACCACAATATACAGTCACCACAATATGCAGTCAATATACAAGAATATAATTATATTCTTTATATTAATAAAGATATAATAATAGTTTATCAAAGTTTATAAACTCGTTTCAAGAGAGGACACTATGGGGGAACTTAGAAAATTCTTTAACGAGATTAATTGGACAGACTTATTGCAAGGCAAAGACGTAAATGAGATGTATGCCAAATTTTGTGAAATATACGATGAAGACACACAAACATATATACCAAAACAGAGATGCAGGACCAGAAGACAGGATTGGTTCAACAGAAATTGTGAGAGGACCAGAGAGAAAAAGACAAGAAAAGGGGTTCAATACAGGAAGAGGCCTAACCCACAAACATACCAGCATTACAAGCAAGCAAGAAACAATTACAAAACTGTGAGAAGAGAGGCAGAAAGGAACTTTGAGAAAGGTATAGTGGACAAATGTAAAACAGATCCAGACCTTTTCTATAAATTTATTAAAAGCAAGCTGCATATAAAGGATAAAATCCAGAGATTGAGAACGGGAAACAGGACTTCTGAGAATGAAAAAGAAATGTGTGAAACACTAAATAAACAGTTCCAAAGTGTGTTCATGAAAAATGAGGATTTCAGAGAGCTGGACCAAATACCACTTCCTGAATATGCCATAGAATACAAAGAGGTATCTCAAGACGAAGTGGAAAAATTTCTCAAGGGGCTAAGAAGAAATAAAGCAGTTGGACCTGACGGAGTTTCACCTTGGGTGCTGCGAGAATGTGCAACTGAGCTAAGCATTCCACTCCAATTAATATTCCAGACAGTTTTGTGCACAGGAGTCTTAACAGATATCTGCAAATAGGCAAACATAGTACCCATTTATAAAAATGGTAGTCGAGAACAACCAGTAAATTATAGACCCGTATCATTAACAAGCGTGGTAGTTAAAACACTAGAATTTTTTTTAAAGAGAATAGATTAAACCCCTAGAGAGTAATGAGATAATAATGGGCAGACAGTAATGTTGCATATCAGTTAAACCCTGAGGCACATCGACAGAAGTTCAGAAATTTAAAGAGGGCACATGAACATACAATTGCTGATGTCACCAGGATGAAAACTCATTATGTTGAGAGATGGCTTAAGTCACTTGCTATTACAGAGTTTACAACTGTTAAAAACCTTCTTATAACAGAAGAAGTTTTATCATGTCTCCCAGACAAACTATCTATTTTTATGGCAGAACAGAGAAGCACAACAGATGTTTATGAGCTTCTTAGCTCGCTGATGAAGATGAATTGTTAACAAGGGCACAGCTTAAAGCCCAAGTCCATAGTTATCATAGTCGAGTAAATTACAATGTTCACAGAAATACTTATCAAAACAAACCCAGTATTAGTTCTCCAGCTACTCCCATGAACTCTTCTCTTACAAAAACTAAACTTGATAAACTATTGACAGGGATAACAAATCCTAGTAATGTGAACTCTAAGCCTGCAGTAGATTCCACTGGCTGACCACTGTCAGGTACTGCACTTATTGTAAGAGGAAAGGACATGTGATTAATTCTTGTTTTAGTTTGCACCCTGAATTAAGACCAGCTGGTCTCATTATGAGTAAAGGGTTGCAATCAAATAATTCACCATGTATTCCAGTCAGTCCCAATAGGATGACTGAGTTTAAACCCTATATTTCTACAGGTACATTACTGTGTACAGATGGTAGTAAAAAGACTGTTTAGTTACTCCGTGATACTGGAATTTCACAGTCTTTAATTTCCCATAATGTGCTTGTTAATGTTGATACCAGAGATCTTAATGAAGTTGTACTCCTGCAAAGCATTGTAGGTAGTGTGCAACACGTTTCATTAATCCAGGTAAACCTTGATTCCACTTATACTTCTGGATGGTGTAACGTTGGTGTGAGTAAACAGTTGCCCATCCCAGGAGTGAATATTATTCTAGGGAATGATTTTGGGAACCGTAAGGTTGAAGGGACCAAGTGTCCAATTATGTTAATTAACCCAGATGGTATACTGGCTCAACCAGATGCAGATGATGGCATTATTTACCCAGCATGTGCTGTGACCAGGTCAAGGGGGATAACGGGTGATAGTAATCCTGTCTTAACCAAGGTAGATGTTCCCAAGACCAGGACCCCTTCAGATAAGGAGTGGGAGGTGGATCTTGAGGATTCTTTTATGACTCAGTTGGATGATGAGAGTGAGTCCTTAGTAGAAGGCCCTCCGAGCCAAAACCACAAGGAAGGTAGAGGTGAGGAGGCGGAACTAATTGTAACTTACCCGCTTGTCACCATTGAAACAGTTGCAGAAAGTGAGACCGAAGCAGTTGTGACTCTATTTTATTCTGATCAGCCAGGATCAGTAAAATAGATCAAGTTGCCAGGTACTTGCCCGCTCACTTCTGAGTCCTTAACCTTGAGTTCCTTACGGAATACTGATCCCAGTTTACTTGAATGTAGTTTTGAAGCCACTGCTACTGTAGATGCATTGGAAGAAGTGACGGGTTTCTTCTTCAAGGATCAACTTCTGATGAGAAGAGGGAGACCCAAGGGGGCTCCCTCATCAGATGATTGTGAGACCAGAATCCAACTAGTTGTCCCCAGTGTTTATCACGAGCAGGTCTTGCAGGCAGCACATGGTGACCCCATGGGAGGTCATCAAGGTATAAATAGTATGTACTATAAAGTATGTAAATATTTTTATTGGCCTTAATTGAAGAGAGATGTGGTCAAATATTGCCATAATTGTGTAACATGTCAAACTGTGGGAAAACCCAACCAACCTGTGCCAACAGCACCATTACAACCTATTGTAGTTTCAGAAGAACCTTTTTCTCATGTTGTCATGGAATGTGTAGGTCCTTTATCGAGAACTAAGTCAGGTAACATATTTTTGTTCACTTTGATGTGTATGACTATGAGATTTCCTGAGGCATATGCTTTAAGGAATACTCAGGCTCATAATCTTATTAAGTGTCTAGAGCGATATTTCTCATTGTTTGGGGATGCCTCGTGTTATCCAGACTGATAATGAGGGATATTTTTGTTCCAAAGTTTTCAGAAATTTTTGTGAATCACATGGGATTCAACACAAGTTTTCGAGTCCGTATCTTCCACAAAGTCAAGGTGGAATTGGACGTTTTCATCAAACGTTAAAACAGTCGTTGAAGACTTCAGGGGAGACTTATCCACGTAATTGGGATGAAAATCTTCCTTTTGTTCTTTTCGTAGCCAGAGAGGGGTTACAAGAGTTACTTGGTTGTTCTCCATTTGATCTCGTATTCGGACACCAGGTAAGGGGTCCATTGAAGATGCTTCAAGAGAGGTTGCTTGGTGATGTCTCTGTTCATCAGAGTGGTCGTTACTTGAGTGATGTCAAGAACAAGTTGTGTCGTGCAAGAGAGTTGGCTATGGAACATCTTGGGAAGACTCAGCAAGAGATGAAGCAGCGATATGACAAGAAGTTTAAGACAAAGCTCAGGTCGTTTGCAATCGGCGATTTGGTGTTGAAACCTCGTCTAGGGACTTCCATGTGTCATTTCTTGGAGTTCTCCTTGTTTGTTGGTACCAAACCAGGGGAAACCTAGAGATTGTGTGTGGACTATCGTAAATTAAACAAGGTAACAACTGTTGATGTGTTCCCATTACCACTTCTAGAAGAATGTACAGACTAGATTGGTAATGCTCAATATATGTCAAAACTTAATTTGTCTAAGGGTTGCCATCAGATCTATCTCAGAGCCTATGCTAGGAAAGTGACAGCCTTCATTACAACTGATGGAGCATACGAATGAATTTAACGTAATGCCTTTTGGTTTGAGAAATGCACCCCTGCCACTTTCCAGAAACTTATGAATTGTTTGCTAAAGGACGTGCCAAATTGCAGAACACACTTAGATGACATAGTCTTCTTTAGTAAGTGTTGGACAGACCATCTGTCAGGCCTTAAGCAATTATTTACAGTGTTACAGAGTGCCAATTTAACAGTGAATGTCAACAAGTGTAGTCCACATCACCTGTTCTTGTCAGCCCTCAATATGACAGACCTTTCATCCAGCATATTGATGCATCTGATTTGGGAATAGGTGCAGTTCTTATACAGGTTGGCCTTGATAACAGTGAACATTCAGTTTACGATTATTCAAGAAAATTTAATAAGGCAAAAAAGAACTATTCAGTGGTGGAAAAAGAGGCATTGGGTCTCGTTTTGTTTATTAAGAAATTTGACACTTACCTTACAGGTAATAAAGTGTTAGTTTTCTCAGATCACAACCAACTTGTCTTCATCAATATGATGAAAATTAAGAACCAAAGTATTCTTAGATGGTCCTTATTTCTACACGAATTTAATGTAGAGATTAAACATATTCCTGGTAGGCAGAATGGTATTGCTGATGCCTTATCCAGAAATTTTGTGTATGATGGACCATGAAATGAGATGTGTTGATTTTATTTTTCATTTTATGTGATACATTCTTACTTTCAGAAAAAATGTCATTGATCTTCAATCAATTGCATTTTTTCTCGGATGTGAAGGTCTGTTACGTATCCCTATTCATGAGTACTCACATTATTTTATATAGCATAAATTGTTGAATAATATTTCTTCATATATATATGTGTCAATTTTTTTTAATGTGCGTGAAGGAACACGGCAATACAGTTGAAGCAAGGAGCGGACGTGCATTATTTCACAGGTCTATTACCTGTCCAGTCCCAGTTAATTTCTGGATCAGGAATCTGTACTTGTGCACTGGGTGAGTTGCCAGATCTCACTTCTTAATTAATTCATTACTTAATATGTACCTTATATAAATTGATTGCATTTTATTTAATATAATTTCCATGCGGCAAAGTTTATTTGATTCTATTTTATGGCTGTGTTAGTATGATTACATGTCTCAATTAATTATTTCTATATTATATAATTTATCCTCTCGCCATCCCTTGAGGGAGGGAGAGTGTGGGGCTAGTGCGCCGGCGCGTCAGTCGGCTGGAAGAGCTCATCTGGGAACATTGTTCTGATAAGTTATCATTTGTGTTTTTTATATTGCCGAAGTGTAGAATGTTTGTCTGTGGAGATTTTCTTATTCAATTAAGCCAATTAAGTCTCTTGTGCATTTGAAGTAAATACCAGTTGTATATTGAAATACATGCATATAATTTTTGTTTATTAATGATATTATATTATATAAAGTTTTATGTGCGTATTTGTTTCACCTGATCTTTTAAATTTATATTTCTGTCCTACATAGGGACACTCTGGTGTTGACTTATATTATGATAGTGACATGCCCTAGATTAGATTTATCTCACTATATTCATGCAACACGAGCTGTGTGTACTAGCTAGGTAACTGTTGCACCATCAAATGTGCGGGATATTCAAAAGGCGCTAAATATCACTAAGGATGCCAATACGAGAACAAAAGCGCATAAGGCGAACAATATCAAAGGTATCTGATTCACCAAGAATTTTATCAAGGGACAAGTTACCTCAAGAGACGGTCGGGAAGCAAGACACACACACATCTTGGAAGTCGAGACATTCAACAAGGATATGCATGACTGTAAGAGGGTCAATGCAGTCTGGACAATAAGGAGCAGGGCGGCGCTCCATTAAATGCCCGTGAGTTAAACGTATATGGCCAATACATAACCTCACTAGAGCCGTTTCCCACTGCCAGTTACGGCAGTAGGAGGAAGGCCACGGGGACACACTACCCTTAAGAGCACGCAGCTTGTTACCCGTAACAGAAGACCAACGACCCTGCCAGCGGACAAGGATTGAGTAATGAATAACCAGGTGGACGTCGAAATAAAGAATACCTTTATGGGAGATGGGACAAGTGCGGATAGCCTCCTTAGCGGCAGTGCCACACGCTCATTTAAGAACACAAATATGGCTGGGAACGCAGCAAAACTCCACTGTCTTAAACCTGATGGAGATAAGAAACAGCCAATGTTGAATTTCGATTACCAAAGGATGGACAGGATTAAAGGACTCCAGAGCCATGAGGGCACTGCGAGAGTCAACTACAATGAAAAATTAAGACTGACAGCAAAAAGCAGTTGACGAAGAGCATACAAAATACCATAAAGTTCTGCCGTGAAGTTGCTAGTCTTTGGTAGCAGGCGACACATGTAGGTGTGGTCAGGAAAAAAAGAGAGTAGCCTACACCGTCTGCAGATTTAGACCCATCGGTGAAGACGGAAATGGAGTGGGAGTGTGAAGAAAAGTGTGCAAGGAAAAGGCATTTCAGAACTGTAGGAGGGGTAAAAGCTTTAGTCACGTGGATCAATGTTTTACAAAACTTAGGAAGTGGGACCCTCCATGGGGGCAAGGATGGAACGACAAGAAAAAAAATATTGGTAACACTAACCGAAAGAGAACCTTGCAAGCGAGACAACCGTACAGAGAAATACACCAGAGCTGAGATATAACCCAGTATGGTCTAGAGCATCAAGACGGCGAAGAGTAGAAGGAGTAGCAGACGAGTAAGCAGGACAATCCTAATCGAGTTTAGACAGCACATGAGAGGAATGTAAAGAGAGGAGCGTGCTCCTATCAGCTTCCCAGGAAGTGAGTTAAGAGCCTTAAAGCATTCAACTTGGAGATAAGAGATATGAGATGACCAAGACAAACTAGCGTCAAAGATTAACCCCAAAAGTTTAGCAGAATCTTTGTACAAAAGTGTATTACCATAAAGTGACAAAGGGGGACGAAGAACTACCTGCTTCCGAGTGAAAGTCATAACACAAGTCTTAACTGCAGAGAACTTGAAGCCATGAGTGGTGGCCCAAAACGACACGGCATTAATCGCAAGTTGAGCCGCCGTTGGAGGAAAGGCGAATCATCACCCTGACAGCAAAGGGTAAGATCGTCAACATAGAGACTGGAGAAGACGTCAGAAGGAAGAGAGGAAGGAAGACCATTGAGGGCAACTAGAAAAAGAGTAGTGCTCATAACACTACCAAAGGGTACACCCTCATACTGCCTAAAAAAGGCAGAGAGAGTGGTACCAAGCCTCACTCGAAAGGAACGACAAGAGAGGAAGCTTTGGAGGAAGAGAGGGAGATTCCCACGAAGGCCAAAAGAATGAAGTTGGGACAGAATATGATACCGCCAAGTGGTGTCGAAAGCCTTCTTCAGGTCAAAAAGGACGGCAACAACGGAGGTCTTCGCAGCAAAAGCACTACGAATATAGACCTCTAAGTTCACCTGACACCAGTCGTGCTGCGACACTTAGGAAAGCCAAATTTAGAAGGGAAGAGGTGGTGATAGTGTTCCAAAAACCACATCAGACGGACATTGACCATATGTTCAAAGAGTTTTCAGAAGCCACTCGTGAGGGCAATGGGCCGGAAGTCCTTAGGGGATGAGCCTATAGAACCTGGTTTCCAACTAGGATGAACAACCGCCTGAAGCCAGTCCTCAGACGCTGACGACGACTCTCAGATACGGTTATACATATTCAGTAAATACTGAAACGTAAATGGAAGGAAATGGCAAAGCATTTCATAATGAATGCCTGACTGGGGCCTGACGGCTGAGTGGGCAGCGCTCGGTGTTCGTAGTCCCAAGGGTCTGGGTTCGATCCCTGGCGGAGGCGGAAACAAAGGGGCAGATTTTCTTTCACCCTGATGTGCCTGTTCAGCTAGCAGTAAATAGGTACCTAAGAGTTAGATAGCTGCTATGGGCTGCTTCCTGGGGATAGGTGTGTGAGTGAAAATTTGGATTAAGGACTTGCCCGAAATGCTATGCGTGCTAGTGGCTGTACAAGAATGTATGAACTCTTGCATATATAAATAAATATAAATAAATAAATGCCATCTGAGCTCCCTGACATAAAACCGCAGAGTGTCAGGGCAGACTGGAGGTCTGAGAGAGAGAAGGGACTGTTATAGGGATGCTGGAGATGTGTGCGAAAATCTAATGGCCAAGATTCAAGAAGGGGCTTAAGAGTCTGGAAATATGGAGGAAGATGAGAAACGGAGCTAATAGAAAAGTGGGAACCCAGTTCGGTCGTGACAGACACTGGATCCGCCACAATAGAACAACAGAGCTGAATAACTGCTGAGACATCTGGACCAAACTTATCCGCTATCTTACGGATTTTTTTCCAGATCTGGGGCAGACGAGTGTCAGTCGTAATGGTGGAGGCATAAGATTTCCAACTCTCACATTTAGCCGTACGGATGACACTACAGGTCTCCTCACTCGCCTTCCAAAACAAAACAAAAGAAGTAGCCGTCTGGCGGAGTTGATGTTTCTTCCAGGCTGTACGCTTACTGCAGACAGCCCGAGCACAATCTGCATTCCACCAGGAAACACACTTCGGTGCACCCCGAGAAGTAGAGCGAGGAACAGAGCAGAGGACTATGTCTAATATGGTGTCATGAAAAAGGAGGGCTCGAGGGAGAGGCAGATTGGAGAGATCGGAAAGAGTAGCATGTAGGGTGAAGAGATTCCAGTCAACCTTGGTAAACTACCACCTAGAGAAGGAGAGGGGAGGGTGAAAAGAGGTGATAAGGATGGAGAAATGGTCACTGTTATGGAGGTCGTCAAGAACCCGCCAAGTGAAATCTAAATAAAGAGAAGACGAGCAGAGAGAGAAAGATCAAGACAGGAGAGGATGTGAGTGCGTGAGTCAACATGAGTGGCTGCACCATAATTCAGAAGAGACAGAAGAAGAGAGGACAAATGGTTCAAGAAGGCGTCCATCGGTGTTCGTCACATCTCCCCAGTGAATATGCCGACAGTTAAAATCACCCAAAAGAAACACAGGCTCAGGTAAGGAGTCTGAAGGTGTTTAAGATCAGGAAGAGAAAGTGGGACATTGGGGGGGGAAGATAATTGGAACAGACTGTATACCATTTACAAACAAAGATATGGGCTGCAGAACACCGAATGTGTGACAAGAACAGTAAGGGGATGCAGGGAATATTAATACGAATCAAGAGAGCAGTTGAGTTATAGGAATCAGCTAAAGCCGGGGAGGGGGGGGGGGGAGGAAGAGAAATGAATAACTGCAGAAGTGACCAGGACGAGCGCCAAACATCGTCGGTGACATCATCACCTGGAGACAAAAACAAAGCAGTGAAAACTGTGTGATTAGAAGTCGGAGTTTGTGGAAGTTGGCATAAAATCCATGAATATTCCAGAGAAGAATAGACATTGTCAAAAACAGAGGGAACTGAAACAGAGAAGAAGGGAGAAACAAAGGCAAAGAAGAACACACTATACTAAGTAAGATCCGAATCAGGATCAGTGAAATTGAGTTATGGGACAGAGGTAAATTTAGTAAGATGATGGAGTTAAGGAAAGAGTAGGGTGGACCAGAGAAATGGGAGGGTAAGCAAAGTTTGTCCGAGTCGGAAGGTGCGAAATAGAGCGCTGCCTTCTTACCCGCAGGGGAGGAAGGAGAGGAGTCAGGCTTACGTTTCTGAGCGCTGCCTTCTTGCCCGCAGGGGAGGAAGGAGAGGAGTCAGGCTTACGTTTCTGACAGAGACAGGCATACCAGCAGCAATGTACTGTGCGACAGGTTCTATAGGGTAAACAGAAGGAGAATGGGAGCGGTCAACATGAAGATTGCTGGGAGGAGGAGGATGGACAGGCAGTGTGGAGGACCAAAAGACACAGGGGAGGGCCGAGAAGGGGAAGAGGGCATAGGAGATGAGGAAGACTGAGAAGGAAGGAAGGAAACACCAGATGGAGAACCAGGAGGAAGACCCTTTGGCTCAGAGTGCAAAGGAGTAGGTGAGGTGGAGGTGTCCAGGTCCAAGGCCTGGAATCAGTCGCGAATCTGAGAAAGCGGGAGAGGGCGAGGAGAAGTTTTAACGCAACACACGAGCATAAGACATGCCAGAGAAAGAGGAAAGACGGCGTACCTGGTGTCTCGCCTCAGGAAAAAGCTAAATGATTGCAATGTTTCAAATTGAGGATGGCTTCATCAAATATGTAGTGCACACATGCGTTGGAGCAACCCATCTTCTTAAAATAACATTGCTTTTCACTTGTATGCATGCTGTGACCAAAAATGGGCATAATTTGAAATGAAATCGGCTCACGAAAGAGATGTACTGTCCCGTTTTCTGTTTGAGTCCTCTGGTTTACTCGGTTGGGTTGGGAGAGGAAGTTTCAATTAACGGTTTTCATGATGTTTTGAAACCTTAGGAGAACGTCCTTCCCTCCTAACTTACTAGAGGACCCTTAATTTGCTGTTTTGAAGAAAAAATCAATAATTTATTTCAATTATTTTTTCATCTTCAAATTATGTCTATTTTCAGCCATATGGGCAAACGGCCAAATTCAGATGTAATTTGTTAGAAGACAGGTTGGTGAGAGAAGGTAGGGTAGGCATCACTGCAATTGATGCAGTGAGCTTGAGAAGAAGGGAACTGTGTCTTAGAATGGCCCAAGACTCCACACAACGGAATAGAGACACCGCACTCATGCATTTGGAGGGACCATGCCCAAATCTCCAGCACCTATTGCAGAGGCAAGGAGAGGGGATGTACCCCTGAACGGAGCATCTGGCACCAGCAAGAATTACAGAAGATGGGAGGGACCTACTATCAAAAGTGATCTTCACTATGCAAAGAAGCTGACGATGACGACCACGAGGGAGTCGAGTGAACGTATCAATCTGGAGGATAGATGCTGGCATTTAACTGGGCATTTTTGGAGATCCGAACAGGGGTCTCCCCAATGCAGGACAATGAGGCTAAGTGGTCAGCCGCTTCCTGAGAAGGGGCTGCAATGACACGTGTATCAGTACGGGTGGGGAGAAAAGTGACAAAGGTATCCACGGAATTAACTAGGTGTTTATGGAGGAATAAATCACCAGGACGTGTAGAATTAACATGACTGAGATCAAAATACCTTCTCCACGTAGCAAAGTGGACAAACTACAGGTCATCATGCAGACCAGTGTCGAGGTTTATGCAGCCTCTGTTTTAAAACAAAAAATTTACTCTGTCTTGGATGCCTTGACATATAATTTATGAGATTAAAGGAGAGAGAGTAGGGAGTAGAGCACATTTAGGCGCTGAATTTGAAAGAGTCGACAGTGTGATGCTGGGGGGTTAGGAACGTTAAACTCGCCTGTAGGCACTGAAGGAAGTGAGTTGATAGTCCGATGTTGAGGACGTTGAACTCACCTGAAGGCGCTGAAAGGCGGAGAGTTGACAGTGTGAGGCAGAGGGTTGAGGACATACTTGTGGCCGTCGACGTAGGTGACCTCGACGGTGTTTGGACGCTCCCTTCACCCACCACAACCAACCCAAGAAAATGAAAGGTTGCAAAATTAAGATTTTGATTTGTAAGCCTAATATAAAAATGTAATTGTTTTAATAAACAAATTAATACATTAAATAGTTTAACTAAAATGAAAGTAAGTCGTTTTATTGGGGAAACGAAGCCTGTGTGAATATGTATACTTTAGCCTTGCTTCAGGGTATCTCCAAGGTCGTACTACTGAACACCTTCCTCCCAGGATGAACTCTCCGTGTGTCTAACTCTCGGGTACCTATTTACTACTACATGAACAGAGGTATCAAGTGAAAGGAATTGTGCCTAAATATAAATATATTTGTATTAGGTAAAAGTACATACATATTGAGTTACAAGTAGAATGTTGGATTTCTAGTTAGAGGTTGTATATAAAGACACTAACACCTACAACGTTCCAGGCATTAAAAATTTTAATTGACCAGCTACTCTTGACACCCTTAGTCGAGTGCTAACATTTTGTAAACCGGAAACTGGTTAATGGCCTACACCATCCTTGCACACACTTAGTTTCAATGTTATTCTTCCGGAATTGAATTCTTATTGGCCATTGCCTTTATATTTGTAATTTTACTTGTTATACGCTTAAATTATTGCACCTGTTTATTTACCTCATACCACACTCCTTGTTGCACCCCCAATGTTCCACCTTGGTGCCCACACACTATTTTATATTATTTCTGCTCTTCTGGCCCCTAACACACTGCTGGTTGTGGCTCTTCTGGCCCCTAACACACTGCTGGTTGTGGCTCTTCTGGCCCCTAACACACTGCTGGTTGTGCAGGGCTAGTGAACATACTTCGTTGGGGTATGACACAGCCGTGCAGTGGTAAAACACTAACTCCGCGCTTCGCGAGCAATTTGGCCTGGGTTCGAATCCTGGCCAGGAAGGATTGACTAGGTGCCAATCCTAAACTGTACGCCTCTGTTCACCCAGCAGTGAATGGGTACCTAGATGTTAAAGGATTTGGCGGGTTGTATTCCAGGGAAAATTAAGATTAAGGATCTGCCCTAAATGCTTTGCATGCGAGTGGATTTACAAGAATGTAATAGCCCTTGTAAAGACAGTCCCCGTGGCATAGTGGTAAGACACTCGCTTGGCATTTCGCGAGTGTTTTGGCCTGGGTTCGTATCCTGACCGGGGAGGATTTACTGGCTGTCAATCCTTAACTGTAGCCTCTGTTTACCCAACAGTAAAATGGGTACCTGGTTGTTAAACGATTTTGCAGGGTCGTATTCCAGGGAAAATTAGGATTAAAGACTTCCCTGAAATGCTACGCGTGGTAGTGGCTGTACAAGAATGTTAGAATTCTTGTATATATAAATAAAATTAAAATATAATAAAAACTCTTGTATATATAAATAAATAAATAAAATTAAAATATAATAAAAACTCTTGTATATATAAATAAAAAATATTTGTTTCACCCAGATATTAAACCAGGGATCCTCAGTTGTGGGTGGAAAACGTATCCAATATGTTGTTCACTCAGACTCACATGATCATGCTACAGACGGTTCCGCACTCGTGCCACAAGTCACTAAACTATATATCTTGCAGGTTTTGAAGACTTTTGTTTATGTCTCCACACAGTACTGAGTGATGCTGACCTTTGTTACACCTGCCTCAGGTGCGTAGTTGGGTCTCACAGGTCCTGGTGTCATGTGATCGTAGGCACCTTGTGCATTTGTGCAACTCCTTGAGTCGTTTAACCCCTTGTAGCACCATCAGGATAATTTGGGCAGTGATATATGGAATGTTCTTCATTACAGAACAAACATGTCATCCAGCCTACAGCACGTTTGGGAGTCACTGCCGTGGGTGCTACAGTAACTGTAGGTTTGGAGGGACCCCACTGCATAGGCATCCACACTGCCAGATTTCCACTTTGTAGTGGAGGTGGATGATTTGGGTTTAGTAGGAGTACTGGTTGAACTCTTTGGTTTCACTGACTTCACAGTGAATGACTATTCAATGGGTTTGATTTTATTATGTGCTTTCATTCTATTTATAGTCATTCTCATCCCCTCGAAGATTTCATCGTGAGAATGAATGTCTGTCTTATAATGAGAGCTGATTTCAGCTAGGACATCTCGAGGAAGCTTCCCTTGGGTGTCCAGCTTTAATGACCATTCGGAAGCCTGTACATCTATCTACTTTGGTGCCAAGGGCTTTCATGAGCGACTCCACCTCTTACCTGAAGTCTTGAAGGAAGTCAGGTCGGCTGGTAGGTGGCTTTAAATCCACCAATTGATAGTAAAGATTAGCTATACTAAGTTCTTTGTTGTAATAGTTGGCCATTAACGCCACAGCATAGTTGTCCTTATCAAGGGACAGATTGCCTATGACCTTCAAAGCCTCCTCTTTGAGGAAGCTTTGAAGGTATGTAAACTTCGTCACCTTTGGTATGGTTGTCTTAGAATTGACATGAGTGTCAAAAGACATCCAGAAAGTATCCCAATTTGCCTCGTCCAGTCCAGCAAAGGTTGGTAAGTCTAGAGGTGGTAATCGTGCTTCTGACTGTGCTGAACTGGATAGGGACACTATTATTATAAGACTGTGCTGCCTTATGTACATCTAGTATGTTTAAAAAAGGATCCAAGCTGGCTTGAATGTCATCCTCATACATGGCCAGGTCAGACTTGATTTGCTCCATATCGTCAGTTGTTGTTTCACTGGCATGGAATTGTGGGAATTCATTTTGGTAAAATTCAATCATTCGTTTCACTTGATCGAATTTGTTATCAATCACACTTAAGAAGATTTCAAGCAGGTGATAATCAAGTGGAGACTCTTGTAACAAATTCTCACATTTACTGAGTTGTCTTGTCAGGTGACCCTTAAGTGCTGCTAAAGCACGTTTTGTCTTCTATGGATCAGCCATGGTGGCTGAATGGTTGAGTTCGGTTGGCCCCATAACCTCCAAGTGGAGGTTATGGGGCCAACAATTATTATTACTAATTATTGCTCATATTAGTGAGCAATAATTAGTAATAATAACCTAGGGTTAAATTTTCTATCACTAGGCTATAATCCTCCCTCCGTGGAGCTTGGTACATTTACATGCTTAATTTAGATAATCATCCACAATATCTTGAGGTAATCAGTGTCACTGTAGGAGTTCTTCAGGTTAGCTCATCCTTATCACCGTTGGATGGTTTAGCAACATGTATTAACACTTAAAGGTGAAATGATTATAGGCAAATATAAATTAATATGGTATATGATAATATAATGTAAGTAATTGATTATATGTACAACACAACTCGTGCTGTTATTGGTACCACCATATATAACGGTCTTCACAATATTTAAATGGTGTTAGGTTGCTCAATATTTAGTTCAACACTAGACAACTTTAATATCCTACCGTAATGCGGGTTGGAACACTTAATTTAATGAGACTAGGTTGAACATTGTTTAGTTCAACACTAGCCTAATAATATCCTACCCTAAAGCATATTGTCAACTAATAAGTTAAATATAATATTGTGTAATAGAGACAAAGGTGCAATATATTACATTTGTTTTTATTTTATGTTAAATGTTTCTCTCACTTAAGAGAAATATATACATTTATGATCAGAAGCCTCTCATCAACCTCTTGTGATAAGTGTTAATTTTTTTATTAGCCACATATGCTTGAGATTCTCGTGAGAGGTGTACTTCGTCTGGAGATAAGTTCACATGGAATGGATGAGCAATAAAGTGGATGTAGGTGGCACCCCAGACATACTTCTCTGAGATGGTATTAATATTCTTAGCTGTACGTATAAACTCAGTACTCACTCCCCAACGGTTATTTTCCGGTGCTTAGTGTGGCTCTATAAGAGTAAACACAACAGTTGAACTGTTTGCTTTAAAGGAGTTAATTATACTCCTAAGGTTATTAATATTCTCAGTCGGGTTATATGATAGGTGTATATCATTGCCACCTAGAAATATAATTGTTAATTGATGAGACCAATTAAGACCTGCTGTTAAAATTGAGTTATTATAGAAATTATGAACCATAGCTCCTGGTGACCTGAATATTCTTACCTCAACTTCTGGTATAGTAGCAAGTTGTCTAGAAGTATTTGACTATGTCCTACAATTGCTACATTGAACATCAGGCTTATTGGTTTTATTTTGCAGCAGTAGTCTCATATACTGTTATTTAATTTAATGTTATTAATTTATTAGTGACCTTTCAGGAAATTAAACACCACAAATTTAGTCAATAAACTCTAAGGAAACGTATTCACAATTTGGTTGGATTTAATTTATGCTTTAACACTACAGATATAACACTCCACAAAATTGGAAGATAAACTCTGCCAAAGCCTGGCAATAATTTTAGTGATATATTCTACGCTATGAATTTAGTTTATTGCACATAATTTAGTTCCTTATTTCACCTGTATTGAGGTCTGGAACAATAATGGTGCATAATTACTGCACTGCACTGCGCAACACGCTGATAGGCGCTCGAAGGGTGGTGCGCAACGCGCCTCAGGGATCTTATAGGTAGAGCTATGATTCAAAACTCCCGCAGCTACATGGGGTTCACATCAGCTTCCTCAGGGCTCTTGTAAACAGATGCCATTTTTTTTTAAATCGTGGGCAACATTCCCAGATGTGAGAGCCTCAGTACTGAGTGAGCAACCAAGGCTGGCACACGCAGCATGAGCTCACAGCACTGCTGTTCAGCTTATGACCACAGCATCGCCTAATAATGTCAAAATATATATGTAACTGGTATTATTTAGCTATGATAGTATTACAGAAGACCCTGAGTGTGATAATGACTGTGTACAATGTTCAAATATCAGTGAATCAATACTGTTCACAATGTTCACAGCGCTAGCCATAGCACCAAAGCATTATTTAATCCATCTAGGAATTTTCAAACGACTTCTTATTTACCTTTACAAAATAATCTTGTGGTCAATTATGCATTTACAAGATTTAGTGACCAGGATTGGGATAATAGCAGGATTGTGGTGATAATTAGCGCTGTGGGTAGCATTGTGGAAGGAGGAATTTTGGTGAGGGAGGGAGGGAATCGAGGTAGCATCACTGTGTGTGGCAGCCACTCTTGTTTGGGCTAACCATACTAGCTTAGTGGTTCACTATGGTGAACACATATGTACATGGGTATATACAAAATGTGTTTTATAGTGTAATAACAGTAACAGGAGTATGTTGGGAGAAGCAATTTTGGTGAGGGGGTGGCATCTTACTCGTAGTGTCGTCTTCTGCTGTGTGATTTGTCATGCAGTTTATGGTGGCCACTATGCTGTTTGGACACAATACCAGCTTAGTTTTATAGTTATGGTGAATAAAACATGTAGATACTTATACATAACGTGTGTAAATCTATATAAATAATAAAGGAAATGTTCGTTTGTTCAAAATCGCTAATCTTAGAAAGTTCTTCACTGATTGCTTTGAAATTTTCACACAACGTTCCATTCGCATCCGAGCAGGTTTTTATATACATTTTATATAGATGTCAGGTATGTGACGGAAAAAAAAACACGCTTCTTGGAAAAACTGTGTTTTTCATGTGTGGGAAATCTTTGAAACCTTTTTACCAATTGCTATGAAATTTTGACACAACATTGCATTCGAATAGGGGTGTGTTTTTATATACATGTCTCACCTGTGACAGGAAAAAACAAGTTTTTTTTTAACAGCTCCATCTGTTGGACGTAAGAGCAACGCACGCTGTAATCTTCGAAAGTTCTTCACCGATTGCTCTGAAACTTATACACAATGTTCCATTCGAATATGCGCATGTTGTGTATACTTACTATACAGTTGCCACACCTGTGACAGGTAAGAACATGCTTTTTTGGAAAAACAGCGCCATCTGTTGCACATAAGAGCAACACACTATACTAAATATGTTACGATTCCATTTCAATGTTTCTGATTGCATCGATAAATTTAATTTTCATAGATTTCGATTTATTTTCATTTTGATTTAATTATTTTGTATGACATTATGTTGGACTTAAGCTGTGTTTTTTACTATACCATTCATTTCATGAAAATAAGTATAGATGCATCAACTGTGACAGGTAAAAACATGCTGTTTTTGAAAAACAGTATCATCTGTTGCATGTAAGAGCAACACACGCTATACTAAACATGTTGCATTTCCAGTTCAGTGTTTCTGATTTCATTGATAAATTGAATTTTCATAGATTTTGACTTATTTTCATTTTGATATAATTATTTTATGTGACTTTGCATTGGAATTGAGCTGTGTGACCATACCCTTCATTTTCGTGAGTATAGTTTATTTTTTTATTTTTTCATTGTTTTTCATTTCTTATTTTTTTAACTGTTTTTTTTTATATTTCAGTGATTGGAACATCAAATCATTTGATGTTCCCAATTTTCTAATGGGAACATCAGATCTTTTGGGAATGCATCGGACGAGGGAGTGGGGAATGGTGGGGAGGACGAGGGACGGGAGTGGGGGATGGTAGGGAGGACGTGGGGGTAAGGGTGGGAAGAACGAGGTAGACAGGGGACTTGGGGAAGGTATGAACGAGGGGACAGGGGAATGGAGAATGGTGGGGAGGACAAAGGGACAGGGGAGTGGAGGTTGGTGGAAAGGATGAGGGATCTGGGAGGGGGGGGAATGGTAGGGGATGACGAGGGGATGGGGAAGTGGAAAATGGTGGGGAGGACGAGGGGACAGTTAAGTGGGGGAATGGTTAGGAGGACGAGGGGATGCTGGAGTGGGGGATGGTGGGGAGGACAACGAGACGGGGAAGTGAAGGTAATGGTGAGGAGGACGAGGGGACGGGGGAGGGGGGGGGGAATGGTGGGGAGGACTGAGAGACAGGGGAAGGTTGCAACGCACATGCGTTACTGAGCCACAGCAACGTGTGGCCAGGTACAGCTAGTAGTGTAATAACAATAGCAGTATGGTGGGAGGAGGAATGTTGGCGAGTAAGGAGTTGGAGGGGTGATGGAGGGCTGGCTGGGTGTGGCAGCTCACACTCGCGGAGTTCAGAATGTGTTAATCGTGAATGTAGATAGTGTGTGATAGTGTACAGTGTGTAAATATGTTGCAAATATACATAAATGAACATGAAACATTGGATATATGAGCAATATATGTGGACACATTTGTGACGCATGTAACACAGTGTGTTGGGACAATACAGATGTTCTACTGACATAATATTGTGTACGTGTTCATTATATATAGGAGTGGCAAGAAAAATAAAACAATTGTATTTGGAAATGTACGCAAAAATAAACTAGAAATTAATTGCGGCAAATCAAGCAGTCGCAGAGGCGCGACTGCGTCCGTGACCTCCCACCAGAGTGACCACTAACTAGTGTGACCTTCCCACAGAGTGACCACTAACAAGCGTGACCTTCCCACAGTGACCACTAACAAGCGTGACCTTCCCACAGAGTGACCACTAACAAGCGTGACCTTCCCACAGAGTGACCACTAACAAGTGTGACCTTCCCACAGAGTGACCACTAACAAGCGTGACCTTCTCACAGAGTGACTACTAACAAGCGTGACCTTCCCACAGAGTGACCACTAACAAGCGTGACCTTCCCACAGAGTGACCACTAACAAGCGTGACCTTCCCACAGAGTGACCACTAACAAGCGTGACCTTCTCACAGAGTGACCACTAACAAGCGTGACCTTCCCACAGAGTGACCACTAACAAGCGTGACCTTCTCACAGAGTGACTACTAACAAGCGTGACCTTCCCACAGAGTGTCCACTTACAAGCGTGACCTTCCTACAGAGTGACCACTAACAAGCGTGACCTTCCCACAGAGTGACAACTAACAAGCGTGACCTTCCCACGGAGTGACCACTAACAAGGGTGACCTTCCCACAGAGTGACCACTAATAAGCGTGACCTTCCCACAGAGTGACCACTAACAAGTGTGACCTTCCCACAGAGTGACCACTAACTAGCGTGACCTTCCCACAGAGTGACCACTAACAAGTGTGACCTTACCACAGAGTGACCACTAACAAGTGTGACCTTCCCACAGAGTGACCACTAACTAGCGTGACCTTCCCACAGAGTGACCACTAACAAGCGTGACCTTCTCACAGAGTGACTACTAACAAGCGTGACCTTCCCACAGAGTGACCACTAACAAGCGTGACCTTCCCACAGAGTGACCACTAACAAGCGTGGCCTTCCCACAGAGTGACCACTAACAAGCGTGACCTTCTCACAGAGTGACCACTAACAAGCGTGACCTTCCCACAGAGTGACCACTAACAAGCGTGACCACTAACAAGCGTGACCTTCCCACAGAGTGACCACTGACAAGCGTGACCTTCCCACAGAGTGACTACTAACAAGCGTGACCTTCCCACAGAGTGACAACTAACAAGCGTGACCTTCCCACAGAGTGACTACTAACAAGCGTGACCTTCCCACAGAGTGACCACTAACAAGCGTGACCTTCCCACAGAGTGACTACTAACAAGCGTGACCTTCCCACAGAGTGACAACTAACAAGCGTGACCTTCCCACAGAGTGACTACTAACAAGCGTGACCTTCCCACAGAGTGACCACTAACAAGCGTGACCTTCCCACAGAGTGACTACTAACAAGCGTGACCTTCCCACAGAGTGACCACTAACAAGCGTGACCTTCCCACAGAGTGACTACTAACAAGCGTGACCTTCCCACAGAGTGACAACTAACAAGCGTGACCTTCCCACAGAGTGACTACTAACAAGCGTGACCTTCCCACAGAGTGACCACTAACAATTTGGCTCCTCCCTCCTGCGCGTCCAAAAACGCTTTTTTTTTTATTTCAGAAGTAGTTTTTTTAGCATTTTTGATTAATAATAATTCTGTTTGTTACAGTGGAGCATTTTTGGTTTTTTCATTCTAGTCCACATGTTATACTCAAATTCTGTCAGTTGAAATGTAACCAATCACAGGCGAGTAGGCCTCTGACGTCATGCCAGACAGAGGAGCATCAGGCATGCTCCCAGCAGCCGCAGTTAGCCTCACAGACTCAGAGTAGAAGGACCTCGGCTAGGCAGATATATACCTTGTTGCCTCACTCAATAAATATAAACAGAAGCGACTACTGTGTCTACATTCTACCCGAACAAGGCAAACGAATACACAGACTGTGTTGTTTTAGAGATTATTAATATTGTTCGCGGGTGAATTTAATTTTGGTGACGCGGTAATGTAATTCATTTTCTAGTACAGACGCCACATTCACAATTTTCTTGTAGGGTTAACTAAGGTATTTGGTGATAATTATATTTAATATTTATTTAACATAAACAGTAACTATTTTCTTGCCTATTATGTTAAGGGTTAATAAATTATGTCGGAAATTTCCGACGCGACTGTTATTGAATTATTTTTGAAACGATCTTAATTGAGAGAAGCGCTGCTTCAGAGCCTCATACCATTTACATATGTTGTTGTATGAGCTGTAACGTTCTGAACCCTCTAAGCCAGGATGACGACCCCTGACGTAAGATTATGACATCATAGTGGAAGACATCATTACTCCGTGTTGTTATCTTGGCCATTGGACATCTTGTTGTGGGCCAGTTGAGCTCAATGTGAGCCCATTGCAAGTGCAAGGTGTAATTGCAGGTCTCCGTGAGAATCCAGTCATTACAACATCTTTCCCTATACTATAGGAGCTCACCCCTATCAAGATTACTATCATTCCCTTCCCACACAAAAATGTGATTAAAGGTCGACCCCTGATACAGCTTGAGGCAAATGTTCCTGTTCATAGATCGCTCCCTCTCACGATTAAAATATTTCTACTGGTGGTTGCCAACACTCCACTGGTGCCGCCGGGAGGGCAGTTGTGGGGACAGCGGATGATGGCTATAACCGGACCTCCACTCTTCAAACAGAATTGTCTGCCTTGACCTTCGAACTCAAACAAATGTAAGTATCCAAAGATGATACACAAATTGTGACTATCATTCATGATAGTCACAATTTAACTTAACTCCTCAAGACATAAATATAACATGCTTGTGTCTGAAGCAAGGCTCAAATATAATAAAATGATTTCCCATGGATCCTCTTCCGTATTGGCCTCGGAATGCACGATGAAGCTGACGAGTTAACCAAAGCATGTGCTCTTAAAGAGGAACTTGACTACCACTTTGGACCGCCTTTCAGCAGCCTGATGACAGTAATATACAGAGAACTGTGACAAAATTTACCAGTCCTTAGACAGTGAAATTAACGCTAGTTATTCTGTCCATCATCATACTGATGTGCACGAGACGCCACTTATCTCTGAGTTATCCAATAAAGGTCAGCAGACCTCTAGACGTTACTAGTGCTAGGCTGGCGCAGTTACACCTACCATCTGCTGAAGTAGATCCGACCAAATTTTTATTTGTATTTGTTTATTTACATATACAAGAGTTCTTACATTCTTGTACAGCCACTAGCACGCATAGCGTTTCCGGCAAGTCCTTAATGCTAAAGTTCTCCGGAATACGACCCGCCAAATCGTTTAACAACCAGATTTTATTGTTGGGTAAACAGAGGCTAGAGTTTAGGATTGGCGCCCAGTAAATCCTCCCCGGCCAGGACACGAAGGCCAAAGGCCAAAGCCCAGGCAAAGGCCAAAGCGCTCGCGAAATACCAGGCGAGTGTCTTACCATTTCGCGACGGGGCTGCTTGGCTAAGTCCCCCGTGGTGACAGAAATGTAAACCCTGTCCTATTCACGTACTTTACTTGACTGTGCAATTACATGTGAAGACTTCAAGAATTTAGAAATAATACTTCCATCCCAAATGCTCAGGAAATGTACAACTACTCCGTTCAAAATGAAGTGCTACATGAAGACTTTCCACCGCCGCCTACTGGATGGGTGTGGGGGGTGCATAATAGGCAAAACAAATAATGTGTAACTAACTCACTACAAGTGTAAATTGCTTAGCTTAGAGATTGCTGTAGTCCAGTTCTTTGACACTGACACCTTTCTGCCAACAACAGAATGTGAGTGGGGTTTATAATGCACCAACTACACAACTACAACTCGCACTCTTTGTGAACGAGGTGCACTTAAGGTCAACTCACAGGTTGGGTATGGGGGTTCACTACAGCTCACAGGATGGGTATGGGGGTTCACTACAGCTCACAGGATATGTATGGGGTACACTACAGCTCACAGGTTGGGTATGGGAGTTCACTACAGCTCACAGGTTGGGTATGGGAGTTCACTACAGCTCACAGGTTGGGTATGGGAGTTCACTACAGCTCACAGGTTGGGTATGGAGGTTCACTACAGCTCACAGGATGAGTATGGGGTTCACTACAGCTCACAGGATGGGTATGGGGGTTCACTACAGCTCACAGGATGGGTATGGGGGTTCACTACAGCTCACAGGATGGGTATGGGGGTTCACTACAGCTCACAGGATATGTATGGGGTTCACTACAGCTCACAGGTTGGGTATGGGGGTTCACTACAGCTCACAGGATGAGTATGGTGTTCACTACAGCTCACAGGATGAGTATGGGGTTCACTACAGCTCACAGGATGGGTATGGGGGTTCACTACAGCTCACAGGATGGGTATGGCGGTTCACTATTGCTCACAGGATGGGTATGGGGGTTCACTACAGCTCACAGGATGAGTATAGGGGTTCACTACAGCTCACAAGATGGGTATGGGGTTCACAACAGCTCACAGGTTGGGTATGGGGGTTCACTACAACTCACAGGTTGGGTATGGCGGTTCACTATTGCTCACAGGATGGGTATGGGGGTTCACTACAGCTCACAGGATGGGTATGGGGGTTCACTACAGCTCACAAGATGGGTATGGGGTTCACAACAACTCACAGGTTGGATATGGGGGTTCACTACAACTCACAGGTTGGGTATGGGGGTTCACTACAGCTCACAGGATGAGTATGAGGGTTCACTACAGCTCACAAGATGGGTATGGGGTTCACAACAGCTCACAGGTTGGGTATGGGGGTTCACTACAACTCACAGGTTGGGTATGGCGGTTCACTATTGCTCACAGGATGGGTATGGGGGTTCACTACAGCTCACAGGATGGGTATAGGGGTTCACAACAGCTCACAAGATGGGTATGGGGTTCACAACAGCTCACAGGTTGGGTATGGGGGTTCACTACAACTCACAGGTTGGGTATGGCGGTTCACTATTGCTCACAGGATGGGTATGGGGGTTCACTACAGCTCACAGGATGGGTATGGGGGTTCACTACAGCTCACAAGATGGGTATGGGGTTCACAACAACTCACAGGTTGGGTATGGGGGTTCACTACAACTCACAGGTTGGGTATGGGGGTTCACTACAGCTCACAGGATGAGTATGGGGGTTCACTACAGCTCACAAAATGGGTATGGGGTTCACAACAGCTCACAGGTTGGGTATGGGGGTTCACTACAACTCACAGGTTGGGTATGGCGGTTCACTACAGCTCACAGGATGGGGTATGGGGTTCACTACAGCTCACAGGATGGGTTTGGAGTTCACTTCAGCTCACAGGATGGGTTTGGGGTTCACTACAGCTCACAGGATGGGTATGAGGTTCACAACAGCTCACAGGATGGGTATGAGGTTCACAACAGCTCACAGGATAGGGTATGGGGTTCACTACAGCTCACAGGATGGGTATGGGGTTCACTACAGCTAACAGGAAGGGTATGGGGTTCACTACAGCTCACAGGATGGGGTATGGGGTTCACTACAGCTCACAGGATGGGTTTGGGGTTCACTACAGCTCACAGGATGGGTTTGGGGTTCACTAAAGCTCACAGGATGGGTTTGGGGGTTCACTACAGCTCACAGGATGGGTTTGGGGTTCACTACAGCTCACAGGATGGGTTTGGGGTTCACTACAGCTCACAGGATGGGTTTGGGGTTCACTACAGCTCACAGGATGGGTTTGGGGTTCACTACAGCTCACAGGATGGGTTTGGGGTTCACTACAGCTCACAGGATGGGTTTGGGGTTCACTACAGCTCACAGGATGGGTTTGGGGTTCACTACAGCTCACAGGATGGGTTTGGGGTTCACTAAAGCTCACAAGATGGAGATTTTTTAGCATCCCATACCTAGCTGTTGACACGCTACGTAAGCCTTCATATAGTTAGGGCAGCTGCATAAATGGTCATACCTAGCTGTTGACACGCTACGTAAGCCTTCATATAGTTAGGGCAGCTGCATAAATGGTCACGTAGTAAAGTGTGTTAGTATACAACGTGGAATAGTTACTCGTCAGGCCTGGAGAGGTGGACGAGGAAGGTGGTGGTGTTGACGCGGAGGCCCAGCGTCTCCCACACGCTCTCCACGAAGGTGCCCAGCAGCGGCTTGGGCGTCTCCGACAACTTCCTGGGGAGAGGGGAATATCGATGTGTAAGTAACTAAATGAGCCATGTTGCCCTGGGTCTTCAGCTCCTGTTCAACATATCCAGTTATCCATCCACACCATCTCGTTGCCCCTCAGTTTGTCATCCACTACTTTCTCCATACATCCCTCTCTCCCTACCCCTACTCTCTCCATCACTCTCTCCCTCCCCTTGCTCCCTCCATCGCTCCCTCCCAACTATGTCCCAGTTAACTGCTACATCCTCCCCCCACATGTCTGCGCCACTCTCCTCCACATCAGCCACACCGGCCCATGCCACACACCGCAGTAATCTCCAGGAAATGAGCAGAGGCAGGACATTAGTTACATTAAATCTACACTGATACATCTGCAGCTCTAGGACTGGCAGAGCATGTACTGTACTTAAGACTTATGCATTTTAAAACGAACTAAAAGCAAGGATTGAGAACCATATATCCTTAAGGCAAGCTGAGCTCCCTGCCATTGTTATGGTATTAAGATACTCGCAGGTAATCACAACGGAGCACTGATTCAAGAGCTTCACTATAAAGTCTTGTAAAATATAGGCAGAAAACAGAAAATAAACAGAAAACATAATAAAACATAAACGAGAGACGGAAGTTAAAATTAAGAGAACTGTGAAAATGCTAATTAATCAGGAAAAGCTGATCAAGTTCCTGCAGACTCCCTCTCATGTGGAAACCCGTGGAAATGAACGAGCAGATGTGGCTCCTGCCGAGAGTGCTACAGTAGATTATTTTCAGTACTTCATATCCAAGACTCTTCAGCAAATCAGAAAAATCAGTAGGCAACAGCACCATTAAAAGGTAATTGATCAGAAGGACAATTCAGTGAACCTGAGGTTGTCCGCCGACAACCTCAGTCATCATGGAGGAAAATGAGGTGGTCGAAGGTGGGAATGCGTAATAGTTGGAACATTCGCCTTAGATACAAGTACCCATTAAGATTCGGGTTGGAAACTTCAGTAGAGTTGCAGAATTTGTCACGAGGGAAATGAATATCGCCTGGACCACTACCTGAGATTGGTCCAGGACATATATATTGTTCATCCAAGAGACATTATAAATGTTGTTGTTGTTGGATTTAGGGGCTACGAGGGCATGAGTGTCTGACGTGCCCCGACTTTACCACGTAGGTTGAAACACAAACTTTTGTGGCTGTACACACATCGTCTGTCTGCGGAAAAGTACCGTGCCTTAGGCAGATGGGAGGCGAGAGGCTAGTAACACCTCAAACAGAAAACCGAGGCAGATCAAGCTCTTATCAACACCCAGAGACCCTAGATGACATGGCATCAAGTATCCTGTGAACGAACAAAGTAGAGTAGTAGAGAGAATGCAGACGTAGACCGACCCCTCAACACTACGATGCAACATTTCAGCATTGCAAGGTATGACTTTGCAACATTGCAAGTTTTCACTTTGTAATGTTGTCAGCAACAGGCATTAAGCTTAAGTGAGATGTAGAGATTTGCAGTTGGTGCAGGTAAGGCAAGGGTCCGGAGCCCTCTGATTGTGGTCACCGGCGTGAGTGATCTTTAGGAAGATGTATATATAATTTTATTCCATTGTATTTCAGAGGAAGTAAGGATCCCTAGTATAATATTTACTTGTACGTGCAGTGAAAGTACTTACCAATTTATGGTACGTCAGTTGAAAATAACTATTAAAGTATGCAGTAATTACTGCAATTCAAGGCAGAGACTTGCACTTTCTCTTCCATTCACGTATATTTTCCGAAATGTATCGGACATTTCTTGTCATGAGGTAGTTCTGACTTCGTTTGAATGACCCTATGTTCTGATAAGATCAGTGAGATGGCAATAAAACTCTCGCTCACCTATCCTTTTTTTATCCTTTTCTTTTTACCTGCATTGTCCTCTCACAAGCAGCCTCTCCCACCCCCCTTTCTCCTTCAAAGCCAACATCTCCTTCCACCCACTCTCACTCCACCTGCTTCACAGGCTTCCACCCGCTCCACCTGTTCTCACTCCACCCACTTCACCGGCTTCCTTCCACCTGCTACACCTGTTCTCACTCCACTAGCTACACCTGGTGTTCAGATAAATTAGGATGGGATGGGAATTGTCTGAAAACCTGACACCATTTATGACACAACCAATACAATATGCAGATAATATTGCTGCTGTTGTGTAAATAACAAATTAACCCTAAAAATAGTGTTTATTCACACAGAAAATGAAGCACAGTGGAAATTTCCTCGGTAGAAAATGGGATATCATTGCCACATGTCGCTATTAGATTCACTAGCTATATTAATGGGAAACATTTTTAATACAGCAGTCTTTGGACTGTAAACATAATAAAAACATTTCCCTTGAATCATCTTAATTATCAGTACCAAAATCGAGTAAATGTAAACCCTCTAACCACTTTTGACATCTGGAAAAGAGAGACAGGATGCGAGAGGGAGGGAAGACCAGAGAGGGAGTCGGCCATTAATTTTAACATCTGTTGCTGGGGCAAATCTAGCTCCGATAATTCTCTCGTGGACAGCTGTGTTATGGAAGAAGTACTTCCGTTATCAACACGCAACTACGTCCACTATCAAGGGAAGTGTCATTTCCGATTCCTATATTATCTAGCTTATTAGAGACCTTTAATATTTAGATTTAGGATATTTTCTGGTTACGACACGACACGAGACAGCGACAAAACCAAGGTAAATATTCCTTGGTCCTTATCTCATAATCAATATACCCATATTTCCTCTGATATAGTTGTCATATTAGGATTACTGCTATTATTTGTGGGTGCCCTTTGACAGGTGGAACAGAAGAGGAACAAGAATTAACACTAGTAACCTCGTACTCCAGTACATGAGTTGGGAGCCAGCCACACCCACAAGTGTATAGACTGGCTTATTCATCTGTGTTCATACTGGTTGTCTAGGATATAACAACAATAAGATAAGACCTCCTATTTTAGTTAATAATATGTAGTCTAATATTGTAGTGAATATCTACTAACCAATAATTTATATTGTTGACTACATATACACCAGAAAACGCCCCAAAATGTGTAAGGAAGCGATTTGTGAAACATTTTAAGAAATACAGTCCACTTTAACTATCACAGTTTGCTATCGAAATAAATATAAATCCCACAGGTCAATTCCCCACAGGAATAGCTTGGATCTGAATATGTCACCTTAGGTTTGGATAGGATATTTTAGGTTTGGAGTTGGATATTCTTACAAAGATAGAGTAGGAAATGATAGAAATCTGGGAGGTGTATATATATGTTACCTTGTAGAGATTGTAATGAACTCTATGTGGGGGGAACAGGACGAAAACTTGAGAACTCAAGAAAGCTTATAGAATCATGGCTGGTAATGGCGGTTGCTTTAGCAAAATAATAGTTGGGAAAAGGATCACAATATTGATTTTAAATGTGAAATAATCTATACAAATAATATTATTAGAACTAAAAGGGTAGTGGAAGGGGTTCTAATAAATAATCTGAATACTTTTGCTGGCAACAAAAGCATTACTTTGAAGGATATCTTTACCAGAAAAATTATTCTAAGTGACTTAACATTAGATCACAATAAATGGATGAATGTTAGTAATCCCAATAGAGGCTATTGGGACTACTAACATTCATCCATTTGGGTATGGAGGGAGGCGAAACTCTCCTTAGTGTATGGAGGGAGTTACGAGGGATAGCATCTAGATGAACACCTCTGTTAATAGCAACTCCAGTTCTCAAAATATCAGGATTACAGAATGGACACCTGACCATAATTCCATAGACAACATCACTGCAGGTGCATCGGCAGTCGAAAATAGAGGTGACCTGGTCAGGAGGTCAAGAAGAATAAGAGGATTGGACTCAATGTGAAGAGACATCATCACCCCTGCACTCACTCATGGTACTTGTGTACTTTCTCGACCATGATTCATCGGATTAAAGTTCGGTTTCGAGGTGAAACCTCATTCACCCGGCCCCAGATATTGTCGAAAATAATGGACATCACCAACGCAGCACCAGTGGACATCCGCGCCGACAGTGTAGACGCATAACTTCTCTACTCAAACGAGGAAGCTCTGGAACAAATGTTAGCTCCCGAACATTAGGACGCCCTACCCGTTTGCTACCTGGCTGATAAAACAGTTTTTGTCAGCCGCACCAGTATCTTCATCGCCACCCAGGAACCTGACACCATATTGACAAGCATCAACACCATGAACCCGGCTCTGACTACAGTCAAAGTTAAAGTCATCAAGAACGACGACAACCTCAGACCTACCCTGAAGATGACCTTCTCTACAGCTGCAGCAGCGACCCAAGCAGTGGAGAACGGATTCAGATGCCTCGACATTTCGATCACCCGAACACCGTCAAGAAAGAACGGTCCCTCCAACTTCGTCAGTGCTTTAAGTGTTACAAGTACGACCACTACACCAGGAACTGTGAAATCTTCGAGGGAAAATTCGGCATCTGCACCGAAGAACATCATTACAAGGACTGCCAATCAACCACCCAACTATGCATCAACTGAGGAGGATCTCATACCGCCGTCTTCATGGAATGGCTTACAAATACTGAAGAAATTAAAAAGTCAACTTCCGACAGGTCAACTATCAATCAGCCCGCGAGTTTTAACATCCAGGCCACGACGTTCCCAACTTCTCTGCTACGACGGACGTCTGCACCAGTCCAGCACACAGGTGACGATGGCCCAACCCACCAGCTCATCACCCAGCCAATCAACGGGCCCGACCGCCATCAGCATAGTCGTTGTTCTGATTCACCTTGCAGAGAATCTGGCAGGAACAGATATCACCAAATACGTGAAAGTACTCAACAGACTGCTCACATCAAACGGACTACCCAAGATGTCTGTACTAACCAACCTACTCCAGACTTCACAATCAACCACAGTTCAGCCTGACTCAACCCTAAACTTTGGGATATTGCAGAAGCAACAGCGGGAGCAACTACAGCGACAACCCGGAGTCGTCGAGTCCAACTACAACAACCCAACCTGAATCAGCCTCAACGAGCGGGAACATCTAGCGAACTACCACACATCTAACCAGAGACCCCATCCCAGCACCAGTGCAAGCGACGCTCTCAACTTCAATCAATCACACCCAGGAAGACCCGACACATCAACCATCAGGATTGATGTGTCGGGTCAACTAGATGCAGCTTCAACAACCACTCCCAATTTGCGACCCAGAAAGCCCCACCAGCGTGGTGTCCTGGCAAAGGTAATTCGAGGCATATACATCGTGGATTAAGCGCTCCTCCTGGTCAGCCAGAGGACTCTAGACCTGGCAGCCCAACAACAAGTCATCCATAAACCGATCATCGTCAGGAATCTCCTCAAACAGGAACGGATCCACAACTCTGAATTCTTTAGTGAAATACTACATCGCTTCCGCCAGGTACACGAAGGCCACCCAGAACCAGCCATCTACATGGAAACCGCCAGCCACTTCTGTGATTAGATCCAGTCTGTATCACTAAATCCAGACCTCAGAGAATATGCATGACACGACCCCAGCAGCCCCTCCATCGAAGATGTACAGAAATCTTTGAAGGGGAAACCTCTTGCTGAGAGATCCAAATCGAAACTGGCCATATTCTGTGAATAAGAAATAACGCACCACCATCGCCGAGAAGACACCTCCACCAAGCCAGTTGAAGCAACACGGTCACCAGCAGACCAGCCAACCGCCACTCCACAACCCACCTACTGCAGAACAAGAAAAACATCAAAATGAACAAAAACAAAGACCAAAACATTATGCCAGCCCATAGTGGATAGGCCACCGAACTTTCAATCCTCCTCGATACCCTTACAAATCCTCTTCAAGAATTTCCAACTCCTCGTCCTTCTTCCTCCCCCCAAACCTTTCCAAGTCCTTTCCAGGGTAGCAGCCTCATTAGTCGTTGAGATGTAAGTCCCGTCCTCACCACACACTCACACCTTGACAAAGCACTCAGGAGAGTGCGAAAGACTTGGAGTAATGCTTTACATAAATTTCACAGTTACATGTGTGGATTTTTTACCCTATCATAAATGATGATGCAAAAATATCATATCTTAAAGAAATATATGTGTGTGAGGATTGAAGTCTTTGTCCTTGAGATACAGAGCTGGCAGATATAGGATACATACATGTGAAATTATGAGTACAGCATCTAGGAAGTTATTTCGGTTAAACTCGGTAACAATAATATAACACGAAGAAATATATTATCTAGAAAAATGTATGTGTACTCGCCTATTCTCACCTATTTGTGATTACGTGAGTACACATAAATTTTTGTGTTGTATTTGTTCAAATTGAGTATTGACCGTATTAATGCAAGTTGTGTGTGATTATATTTGTACCAGTTGTGTATTAATGCATTTGTGTATTGAGTGCATTAGTGCAAATTGTGTATTGATTGTATTTGTGCAATTGTGTATTGACTTAATTTATGCAATTGTGTATTACTGTAATAGTGCAAGTTGTGTATTGATTGCAGTAGCGCTTTCTGGTATGGAAGGCTTTCTGCAGTTGCATCAACTCTTTATGTTCATTAACAAAATCTTTGACTAGAATCTGAAACATATTTATTATAAATATGCAATCTGAAAAAATATTTGTCGACTACGACCAACCGTCACAGAGCTTCATCGAAAATTAACAATACAATAAAATTCCTTTTATTGTATTTTTCTTTTTGGTATGGGGAAGAGGGGAGGTGAGACACCCCCTTCCCATACCCCCTCCCTTAATTAAATCCCTACACTGTCCTTTACCTCCCACACCACCCCTCACGGCCTCTATACCTCCCCTCAGCCCCCACGAAGTCCTTCACCCCCCACACCACCCCTCACGGCCTCTATACCTCCCCTCAGCCCCCACGAAGTCCTTCACCCCCCACACCACCCCTCACGGCCTCTATACCTCCCCTCAGCCCCCACGAAGTACTTCACCCCCCACACCACCCCTCACGGCCTCTATACCTCCCCTCAGCCCCCACGAAGTCCTTCACCCCCCACACCACCCCTCACGGCCTCTATACCTCCCCTCAGCCCCCACGAAGTCCTTCACCCTCCACACCACCCCTCACGGCCTCTATACCTCCCCTCAGCCCCCACGAAGTCCTTCACCCTCCACACCACCCCTCACGGCCTCTATACCTCCCCTCAGCCCCCACGAAGTCCTTCACCCTCCACACCACCCCTCACGGCCTCTATACCTCCCCTCAGCCCCCACGAAGTCCCTCACCCTCCACACCACCCCTCACGGCCTCTATACCTCCCCTCAGCCCCCACGAAGTCCTTCACCCTCCACACCACCCCTCACGGCCTCTATACCTCCCCTCAGCCCCCACGAAGTCCTTCACCCTCCACACCACCCCTCACGGCCTCTATACCTCCCCTCAGCCCCCACGAAGTCCCTCACCCCAACATTATCTCACCTCATGTAGTCGTGGAGAAGGTGAGGCTGGAGGTAGCTGAGGACGCGGTGGGCGTGTTGGTAGTCAGGTGCGGGCGCTGGGATGACGTGCTCCACGGAGTGGCGGGAACCCTGGCTATAGCCCCACGCCAGCCCCACACACACGCCCACGCCCACACACACCAGACACACCAACATCATCAGCACCTGCAACAAACATGGCAGGACTTGATCAGCACCTGTAACATACATGGCAGGACTTGGTCAGCACCTGTAACATGGCAGGACTTGATCAGCACCTGTAACATACATGGCAGGACTTGGTCAGCACCTGTAACATACATGGCAGGACTTGGTCAGCACCTGTAACATGACAGGACTTGATCAGCACCTGTAACAAACATGGCAGGACTTGGTCAGCACCTGTAACAAACATGGCAGGACTTGGTCAGCACCTGTAACAAACATGGCAGGACTTGATCAGCACCTGTAACAAACATGGCAGGACTTGGTCAGCACCTGTAACAAACATGGCAGGACTTGATCAGCACCTGTAACAAACATGGCAGGACTTGGTCAGCACCTGTAACATGGCAGGACTTGGTCAGCACCTGTAACATACATGGCAGGACTTGGTCAGCACCTGTAACAAACATGGCAGGACTTGATCAGCACCTGTAACAAACATGGCAGGACTTGATCAGCACCTGTAACATACATGGCAGGACTTGATCAGCACCTGTAACAAACATGGCAGGACTTGGTCAGCACCTGTAACATACATGGCAGGACTTGATCAGCACCTGTAACAAACATGGCAGGACTTGGTCAGCACCTGTAACAAACATGGCAGGACTTGGTCAGCACCTGTAACATACATGGCAGGACTTGGTCAGCACCTGTAACATACATGGCAGGACTTGGTCAGCACCTGTAACATACATGGCAGGACTTGGTCAGCACCTGTAACATACATGGCAGGACTTGATCAGCACCTGTAACAAACATGGCAGGACTTGGTCAGCACCTGTAACATACATGGCAGGACTTGTTCAGCACCTGTAACATGACAGGACTTGATCAGCACCTGTAACATGATAGGACTTGATCAGCACCTGTAACAAACATGGCAGGACTTGATCAGCACCTGTAACATACATGGCAGGACTTGGTCAGCACCTGTAACATACATGGCAGGACTTGATCAGCACCTGTAACAAACATGGCAGGACTTGGTCAGCACCTGTAACATGGCAGGACTTGATCAGCACCTGTAACAAACATGGCAGGACTTGGTCAGCACCTGTAACATGGCAGGACTTGATCAGCACCTGTAACATGGCAGGACTTGATCAGCACCTGTAACATACATGGCAGGACTTGGTCAGCACCTGTAACATGGCAGGACTTGATCAGCACCTGTAACATACATGGCAGGACTTGATCAGCCCCTGTAACATACATGGCAGGACTTGATCAGCACCTGTAACATACATGGCAGGACTTGATCAGCACCTGTAACATACATGGCAGGACTTGATCAGCACCTGTAACATACATGGCAGGACTTGATCAGCACCTGTAACATACATGGCAGGACTTGATCAGGACCTGTAACATGGCAGGACTTGATCAGCCCTGTAACATGGCAGGACTTGATCAGCACCTGTAACATACATACATCATCCTTTGCAGATGACACTAGGATCTTCATGAGAGTTGGCAACATAGAGAACACGGCGAACCTCCAGTCAGATGTAGATCAGGTCTTTCTATGGGCTACAGAAAATAATATGGTGTTTAACGAAGATAAGTTCCAGCTCATGCGCTATGGAAAAAATGAAGATATAAAAACGGAAACCACGTACAAAACTCAGGCAAATCATAACATAGAACGAAAAGGCAATGTAAAGGATCTGGGTGTACTCATGTCGGAAGACCTTACCTTTGAAGAACACAATAAAGTAGCCGTCACAACTGCAAGAAAAATGACAGGTTGGATAACAAGAACTTTTCACACTAGAGATGCTATACCGATGATGATACTTTTCAAAACGCTTGTGCTCTCTAGAGTGGAGTACTGCTGCACAATGACAGCCCCTTTCAAAGCTGGAGAAATTGCTGACCTGGAGAGCGTGCAGAGATCCTTTACTGCTAGAATCCACTCAGTAAAATATCTAAACTATTGGGACCGACTAAAGAGCCTAAATCTGTACTCCCTTGAGCGCAGGCGGGAGAGGTACATAATAATTTACACGTGGAAAATATTAGAGGGGCTGGTCCCAAACCTGCACACAGAAATAACATCACATGAGACCAGAAGACATGGCAGGATGTGCAGAATAACCCCCCTTGAAAAGCAGAGGTGCAACAGGTACTCTGAGAGAGAACTCTATCAACATCAGAGGCCCGAGACTGTTCAACACGCTTCCACTACACATAAGGGGCATAACTGGCCGACCCCTCACAGTGTTCAAGAGAGAACTGGATAAGCACCTCCAAAGGATACCTGATCAACCAGGCTGTGACTCATACGTCAGGCTGCGAGCAGCCGCGTCCAACAGCCTGGTTGACCAGTCCAGCAACCAGGAGGCCTGGTCGCGGCCCGGTCGTCGACCAGGCCGCGGGGACGCTAAGCCCCGGAAGCATCTCAATGTAACCTCAAGGTACATGGCAGGACTTGATCAGCACCTGTAACATGGCAGGACTTGATCAGCACCTGTAAAAACATGGCAGGACTTGATCAGCACCTGTAAAACATGGCAGGACTTGATCAGCACCTGTAACTTGGCAGGACTTGATCAGCACCTGTAACATGGCAGGACTTGATCAGCACCTGTAAAAACATGGCAGGACTTGATCAGCACCTGTAACTTGGCAGGACTTGATCAGCACCTGTAACATGGCAGGACTTGATCAGCACCAGCAACATGGCAGGACTTGATCAGCACCTGCAACATGGCAGGACTTCATCAGCACCTGTAACATGGCAGGACTTGATCACCACCTGTAACATGGCAGGACTTGATCAGCACCTGCAACATGGCAGGACTTCATCAGCCCCTGCAACATGGCAGGACTTGATGACCACCTGTAACATGGCAGGACTTGATCACCACCTGTAACATGGCAGGACTTGATCAGCACCTGCAACATGGCAGGACTTCATCAGCCCCTGCAACATGGCAGGACTTGATGACCACCTGTAACATGGCAGGACTTGATCACCACCTGCAACATGGCAGGACTTGATGACCACCTGTAACATGGCAGGACTTGATGACCACCTGTAACATGGCAGGACTTGATCACCCCCTGCAACATGGCAGGACTTGATCACCACCTGTAACATGGCAGGACTTGATCACCACCTATAACATGGCAGGACTTGATCACCACCTGTAACATGGCAGGACTTGATCACCACCTGTAACATGGCAGGACTTGATCACCACCTGCAACATGGCAGGACTTGATCACCACCTGTAACATGGCAGGACTTGATCACCACCTGTAACATGGCAGGACTTGATGACCACCTGTAACATGGCAGGACTTGATCACCACCTGTAACATGACAGGACTTGATCACCACCTGTAACATGACAGGACTTGATCACCACCTGTAACATGGCAGGACTTGATCACCACCTGTAACATGGCAGGACTTGATCCCCACCTGTAACATGGCAGGACTTGATCACCACCTGCAACATGGCAGGACTTGATCACAACCTGTAACATGACAGGACTTGATCACCACCTGTAACATGGCAGGACTTGATCACCACCTGTAACATGGCAGGACTTGATGACCACCTGTAACATGGCAGGACTTGATCACCCCCTGCAACATGGCAGGACTTGATCACCACCTGTAACATGGCAGGACTTGATCACCACCTGTAACATGGCAGGACTTGATGACCACCTGTTACATGGCAGGACTTGATGACCACCTGTAACATGGCAGGACTTGATCACCACCTGCAACATGGCAGGACTTGATCACCACCTGTAACATGGCAGGACTTGATCACCACCTGTAACATGGCAGGACTTGATCACCACCTGTAACATGGCAGGACTTGATCACCACCTGCAACATGGCAGGACTTGATCACCACCTGTAACATGGCAGGACTTGATGACCACCTGTAACATGGCAGGACTTGATCACCACCTGTAACATTGCAGGACTTGATCACCACCTGCAACATGGCAGGACTTGATGACCACCTGTAACATGGCAGGACTTGATGACCACCTGTAACATGGCAGGACTTGATCACCACCTGTAACATGGCAGGACTTGATCACCACCTGTAACATGGCAGGACTTGATCACCACCTGTAACATGGCAGGACTTGATCACCACCTGTAACATTGCAGGACTTGATCACCACCTGCAACATGGCAGGACTTGATGACCACCTGTAACATGGCAGGACTTGATGACCACCTGTAACATGGCAGGACTTGATCACCACCTGTAACATGGCAGGACTTGATCACCACCTGTAACATGGCAGGACTTGATCACCACCTGTAACATGGCAGGACTTGATCACCACCTGTAACATGGCAGGACTTGATCACCACCTGTAACATGGCAGGACTTGATCACCACCTGTAACATGGCAGGACTTGATCACAACCTTCCTGTCGCTTGGCTTCCAGGAACTCCTCACTCTCCCTAACACACATTATTGACAGTCCGCCATGTTGGGCAATGCAGTGATACAAAGCGCGAACATTTGGGCCCAAACAGTTCAGTTTTTAACGTTGGGGATAATAGTTGCTATAAGCAAAGGTGGACAAGTCCGAGTTGGAAATGGCCTGAATTCTTTAAACTGGGAACATTATGAGGATAGTGACCAGGAACCTCAGTCCGTCACAGCGGGGCGAGAGTGAGATGATGATTGATGAAGATTAAGCCACCCAAAAGGTGGCACGGGCATGAATAGCCCGTAAGTGGTGGCCCTTTTGAGCCATTACCAGTATCAATAGATGATACTGGAGATCTGTGGAGGTGCGACTGCACCCTGCGTGACGGGAGATGTCTCCCGTGCGAGAATGAAGACCAACGGTCCATTATAAAGCAATACCGATCGGTCTGACGTTCCTCGGTTCTTATTACTAATTCTAAAACACTAGTAGAGAACTTGGTGTCAAGGTGTGTTATTTACAAATATAAATTGTATGTGTTTCCAATTTGAAAAAGGAATAAATTATTCACTAAATAGTTGTTGCAGATGAGTATCAGATGTGTACAATCTCTCCCAAAATGTTTAAGGACAGCCGCCATGTCACGCTGCGTGAGCCACTGGTGTTTGGTGTCAGGGATCAATAGTAAGTGTAGTCACCTCGGGGACCCGGACACGTCCTCAAGCTGGACACATCAGTGGCAGCCATTTTAAAATGCTTGTTCTCACCTAGTTGTACTCACCCAGTTGTGCTTGCGGGGGTTAAGCTTTGGCTCTTTGGTCCCGCCTCTCAACTGTCAATCAACTGGTGTACAGATTCCTCAGCCTATTGGGCTCTATCATATCTTCATATGAAACTGTGTATGGAGACAGCCTCCACCACATCACTGCTTAATGCATACAATCTGTTAGCTACTCTGACACTGAAAAAGTTCTTTCTAATATCGTCGTGGTTCATTTTATGTACTAATTTTCCACCTGTGTCCCCTTGTTCGTGTGCCACCCGTGCTAAATAGTTTATCTTTATCTACCCTATCAATTCTTCTCAGAAATTATATATTGTATGTATAATTCTCAGGTCTTCCCTAACTCTTCTGTCTTCCAGTGTCGTGAGGTTCAGTTCCAGTAATCTTTCCTCATAGCTCATTCCTCTCAGCTCAGGGACTAGCCTGGTGGCATACCTCTGAATCTTTTCTAACTTTGTTTTATGTTTGACTATATGTGGACTCCACGCTTGAGCCGCATATTTCAGCATTGGTCTGACATATGAGGTATACAAGGTTCTGAATGATTCCTTACACAAGTTTCTGAAGGCAGTTTTTAATGTTCGCCAGCATTTACATACGCCGCTGATGTTATTCTTTTGATATCATGTAGGGGACAGGTCTGGTGTGATATCAGCCCCCAGATCTTTCTCTCTTCATGAATCCTGAAGGATTTCCTCTCCCAGCTGATACCTTGTGTTTGGCCTCCTGCTCCCTACGCCTATCTTCATCACTTTAACTCGAGCAATCGCATGAGTTAAACTCTAGTGACTATTTGTTGGCCATTCCTTCAGTCTGTCCAGGTCATCCTGTAGCCTCTTGCTTTCCTCCTCAGTGTTAATCCTTCTCATTAATTTTAGCATCACCAGCAAAAATTGAGAGGAATGAATTTCTCCCGTCTGGAAGATCATTCACATATATCAGAAACAGGATAGGGCCGAGTACAGAACCCTGTGGGACTCCGCTAGTGACATCACACCAGTATGAGGTCTCACCACTCACAGTAACTCTCTGCTTCCTGTTGTTTAGATACTCCCTTATCCATTGGAGCACCATTACTTACTCCAGCTTGTTTCTCCAACTTATGCAACAGTCTCATATGGGGTACTGTATCAAAAGCTTTCTGAGAGTCCAGGAAAATGCAGTCTACCCATCCTTCCCTTTCTTGCTTAATGCTTGATGCTTGGTTATGGAATTCTTTTAAACTTGTGAGGCACGACTTGCCATCCCTGAACCCATGCTGGTGGTGTGTTACAAAGTCTCCTCTCTCCTGAGGTGTTACCAGCTGTTTTCTCACGCTCTTCTCCATCAACTTGCGTGGTATACAAGTTAAGGACAAGGACAAGTTAAGCTGTAGTTTAGGGCCTCCTGTCGCAAAAAACGACATCATTTACTAACATTTAATACAATATGCAGTTAATATTGCTGCTGTTTTTGTATTAACAAATTAACCCAAAGTACTTCTTTAATCATTCAAAGAAAACGAGATTGCAGTGGAATTTTCCTCGGAAGAAAACGGGGATATCATTGCCACGTCACTATCAAATTCACCAGTTAATAATATTGAGAACTCTTCTTCAAACATCAGTCTCTGGACTGTAAACAACATGAAAACATTTCCCTTGAACGAACTTAAATATCAGTACTAAAACAAATTAAATATAAAACCTCTTTCCACCTCTTGATAAATCGCATCTGAAGAAGACGCCCGATGCGTGAGTGGGAGGCAGACGCCATTACTTTAACAACAACAAAGTCTCCCTTGAACCACGTTAGAAGCTCCGGAATTATTTCCCTCTAGACGCAGTGTTATGGGAGTTACAAATTCCCATCATCAGCACGATCTTCGTCAATAATAAGGGAAGCGTTCTGTATCCGATAACCCATTAAATCTAGTTATTCGTGTTCAGACGAGGAGTCACAATAACGTGGCTGAAGTATGTTGACCAGACCACACACTAGAAGGTGAAGGGACGACGACGTATATCGGTCCGTCTTGGACCATTCTCAAGTCGATTCGTCACAACTCTCCTCTACCGTCTACCAACTCTCTGGTAGGTCTCCTGTTTCTTGTCTTCTTGGCGGGAACTGAAGCGTTCATCTTATTATATTTTTTAACTAGTTTCATTACATTATTGTGTTTTTGGAACTTTACTTAATTTACTAAAACAAAATATTGGGGGCGTTCACCTGGTTCACCTAGCGGTAAATAGGTACCCAGTAGCCAGCTTGTTGCGAGGTTGCGTCCTGGGAAGGGTCAGAAATTCGACCTTGGGCGGGAACCTCAAAACAAACTTAATATGCATATATAAACAGGTTGCCTGTCCCCCGACAAAATTAATTATTATTAAACTTATAATTTAAATTTAATGCAAGGACCTGCCCTCTGAAAGTATCGGGACTGCAGGTCTATTCTCAAGCAACAACAGGGACCGTCGGTGCATTAAGAGGATAGACAGGGACCGTCGGTGCATTAAGAGGATAGACTGGGACCGGCGGACCATTCTGGGAAGTGGGAGTCCACCTTTGAATATATGTACCACCATTCTTGAGGACGACTTCCTTCATTAAAGCAACAATATATATATATATATATATATATATATATATATATATATATATATATATATATATATATATATATATATATATATATATATATATATATATATATATATATATATATATATATATATATATATATATATATATATATATATATATATATATATATATATAAATATATATAAATATATATATATAAAGTTTGTGAGGGTACCACCTCTGGTGCCAATGTGGGGACCCATAGCCTCGGAGAAGAAAATAAAAAGTATTAAGAGGAGACCTTGTGGTTTCTCACTGAACACTAATATTATCTTCTCCTACCACCCCCATTCTTTTGTATGTACACATATATATTTACTTTATTTGAACTTTGTTACAAAAAAGGAGTTACATATGGGTTACAAAGATGGTTACCCATGTAGAAGTTTGCAAACAGGACACCTAGGGGAGAACCCATGGCGACCCCATCTACTTGCTTATACATGTGCCCATCCGGGCTCAAGAAGGGTGCCTCTTTAGTACAAGCTTGGAGTAGTTACCTCAGAATATTTTCTGGTATGTCAAGAGGAGTACAGGCTGGATCACGATACACTGTCGGGTATCATCCCGATTGTCTCGTCCACAGGTACGTTGGTAAACAGCGATTCTACGTCCAACGAGGCTTACTGCGGGGCACACGGGCCACAGGGATAAGAGCCTCGTTGGACGTAGAATCGCTGTTTACCAACGTACCTGTGGACGAGACAATCGGGATGATACCCGACAGTGTATCGTGATCCAGCCTGTACTCCTCTTGACATACCAGAAAATATTCTGAGGAAACTACTCCAAGCTTGTACTAAAGAGGCACCCTTCTTGAGCCTGGATGGGCACATGTATAAGCGAGTAGATGGGGTCGCCATGGGTTCTCCCCTAGGTGTCCTGTTTGCAAACTTCTACATGGGTACCATCGAGCAAAAAGTCTTAGTCGACATGAACTTGAAACCGGCCATATACTGCAGGTATGTTGACGACATTTTTACACAGGTACCTGATGTCAGACATCTGCAGGAGCTGAAGGAGGCATTTGAGCAGAGTTCCGTGCTGCGTTTCACTTACGAGATGGAAAAGGATGGGAAGCTGCCCTTTCTAGATGTAACAGTCATGGAAAAGAGCGGAGGTTTCCACACTGCAGTCTACACTAAGGAAACGAACATAGGAATGTGCCTAAATGCCAACAGCGACTGCCCAGACAGGTACAAGAGGAGTGTTGTTAACGCATATGTCGACCGTGCTCTCAGCCACAGCTCAGAATGGAAGCAAGTCGACGAAGAACTCTGTAGCGTAAGGCAGGTCCTAGTCAACAACGGCTTCTCCAATGGTTTCGTCGAAGACATCATAAGAAGGAAAGTGAAACGCCATGCAACCTCTGAAGAGACAACTAACACAACACCTATACCCCCTATTAGACTATTTTACAGGAACTTCTTTTCCACAGCTCATAAAACGGAGGAAAGGGTCCTGAAAGATATTGTTAATAGAAACGTTATCCCTACAGACAAAAATCAGAGGATACAACTGACGATTTACTATAAAACCAGAAAAACGGCCAGCCTACTCATGAGAAACTCTCCAGACACAAAACAGAACGCTTTAAAAGAGACTAACGTCGTCTATGCCTTCAAATGCCCTCTTGGGGACTGAAAGCTCCAAAAAACCCAGTATATAGGCAAGACAACAACATCTCTTTCTAGGCGTTTAACGATGCATAAGCAACAGGGCTCCATTAAGGAACATATAATCTCTTCCCACAACCAAACCATCGCCAGAGAAATCCTAGTAAACAACACAGAAATCATCGATAGATACAGCGATAGCAGGCGGCTTGACGTTTGCGAGGCACTACACATCAAGAAGTCAACACCAGCAATCAACAGCCAATTAATGCACAACTATATTCTACCCACCTCAAGACTCCGCTCCAATATAGAAGCATCAAGAAATATGGACCAATAGGCTTTCTACAAACACTTCTATTCAATACCCATTGTTTCGTGTTCTGTCTTGTGTTGATGAAATTAATACCCTATTAATGCCACCTCTTGTTCTGTCTTGTGTTGATGAAATTAATACCCTATTAATGCCACCTCACCCCATCCACCTCACTAAAATGTAGATATAAAATCGGAGATGCGTAAGTTCTATTCAGTTGTGTATTTGTAAACTAAAGTCTTTGAAAATGTAATAAGTTTTACAAAACGCGCTCGTGTCGCGTCAGACTAGAAATAAAAATGAATTTTGGAGAATTGATTTTTGATTTACCTCCAACAGTGAAAAGAAATGTACGAAAGATTGAGAAAATTCGTGTTAGAATTATTAATCTTACTTTTTCGGTCATATTTAATAATATATGTCTACAGGAAAGACTGCTACCAAAATATACTAATATATATATATATATATATATATATATATATATATATATATATATATATATATATATATATATATATATATATATATATATATATTAGTATTTTTGATAGCAGTCTTTCCTGTAGACATATATTATTAAATATGACCGAAAAAGTAATATTAATAATTCTAACACGAATTTTCTCAATATTTCTTATGTTTCTTTTCATTGTCGATGGTAATTGAAAAATCAATTCTCCAAAAATTCCTTTTTATTTCTAGTCTGACGTGACACTTGAACGCGTTTCGTAATAACTTATTACATTTTCAAAGACTTTAGTTTACACACACACAACTATAACCTGCAAACACTAAACAGAGTTTAAACAGTTTTCATTTTATACCTGCATTCGGGTGAGGTGATATGTTACAACAGTTTTGGATGAGGTGAAAACAAACTTTCAACACAAGACAGAACACGAAACAATGGGTATAATATTGGGTAAGTTAAAGGGATGAATGGAAGTAACTGCAAAGGGCCTATTGGCCCATATTTCTTTATGCTTCTATATTGGTGCTGAGTCTTGAAGTGGGTAGAATATAGTTGTGCATTAATTGGCTGTTGATTGCTGGTGTTGACTTCTTAATGTGTAGTGCCTCGCAGATATCAAGCAGCCTGCTATCGCTGTATCTATCGATGATTTCGGTGTTTTTTGTAAAGACTTCTCTGGTGATGGTCTGGTTGTGGGAAGAGATTTTCTGTTCTTTAATAGAGCCCTGTTGCTTATGCATTGTTAATCGCCTGGAAAGAGATGTTGTTGTCTTGCCTATATACTGAGTTCTATGAGGCTTACAGTCCCCAAGTGGGCATTTGAAGGCATAGACGACATTGGTCTCTTTTAAAGCGTTCTGCTTTGTGTCTGAAGAGTTTCTCATGAGTAAGTTGGCCGTTTTCTTGGTTTTATAGTAAATCGTCAATTGTATCTTCTGATTTTTGTCTGTAGGGATAACGTTTCTATTAACAATATCTTTCAGGACCCTTTCCTCCGTTTTATGAGCTGTGGAAAAGAAGTTCCTGTAAAATAGTCTAATAGGGGGTACAGGTGTTGTGTTAGTTGTCTCTTCAGAGGTTGCATGGCGTTTCACCTTCCTTCATATGATGTCTTCAACAAAACCATTGGAGAAGCCGTTGTTGGCTAGGACCTGCCTTACCCTACAGAGTTCTTCATCGACTTGCTTCCATCCTGAGTTGTGGCTGAGAGCACGGTCGACATAAGCGTTAACAGCACTCCTCTTGTACCTGTCTGGGCAGTCACTGTTGGCATTGAGGCACATTCCTATGTTTGTTTCCTTAGTGTAGACTGCAGTGTGGAAACCTCCGCTCCTTTCCATGACTGTTACATCTAGAAAGGGCAGCTTCCCATCCTTCTCCATCTCGTAAGTGAAATGCAACACTGAATTCTGCTCAAATACCTCCTTCAGCTCCTGCAGATGTCTGACATCAGGTACCTGTGTAAAAATGCCGTCAACATACCTGCAGTATATGGCCGGTTTCAAGTTCATGTCGACTAAGACCTTTTGTTCGATGGTACCCATGTAGAAGTTCGCAAACAGGACACCTAGGGGAGAACCCATGGCAACCCCATCTACTTGCTTATACATGTGCCCATCTGGGCTCAAGAAGGGTGCCTCTTTAGTACAAGCTTGGAGTAGTTTCCTTAGAATGTTTTCTGGTATGTCAAGAAGAGTACAGGCCAGATCACGATACACTTTGTCCGCTATCATCCCGATTGTTTCATCCACAGGTACATTGGTAAACAGTGATTCTACGTCCAACGAGGCTCTTATCCCTGTGGCCCGTGTTCCCTGCAGTAAGTCAACAAATTCCTTTGGAGACTTCAGGCTGAAGGCGCAAGGGACACAAGGAGTCAGCAAGCCGTTGAGTCGCTTCGCCAGTCTGTACGTGGGTGTGGGTATCTGGCTGATGATTGGCCGAAGTGGGTTTCCAGGCTTGTGTGTCTTGACATTTCCATATGTGTATCCAGATTTGTATTCCCCAATAATCTTTGGCAAGTTGAGTCCACCTCCACCTTTGGCAGGTGTTTAAACTCTGTTTAGTGTTTGCAGGTTATAGTTGTGTGTGTGTAAACTAAAGTCTTTGAAAATGTAATAAGTTATTACGAAACACGTTCAAGTGTCGCGTCAGACTAGAAATAAAAATGAATTTTGGAGAATTGATTTTTCAATTACCATCGACAGTGAAAAGAAACATAAGAAATATTGAGAAAATTCGTGTTAGAATTATTAATCTTACTTTTCCGGTCATATTTAATAATATATATATATATATATATATATATATATATATATATATATATATATATATATATATATATATATATATATATATATATATATATTAGTATTTTGATAGCAGTCTTTCCTGTAGACATATATTATTAAATATGACCGAAAAAGTAATATTAATAATTCTAACACGAATTTTCTCAATATTTCTTATGTTTCTTTTCATTGTCGATGGTAATTGAAAAATCAATTCTCCAAAAATTCCTTTTTATTTCTAGTCTGACGTGACACTTGAACGCGTTTCGTAATAACTTATTACATTTTCAAAGACTTTAGTTTACACACACACAACTATAACCTGCAAACACTAAACAGAGTTTAAACAGTTTTCATTTTATACCTGCATTCGGGTGAGGTGATATGTTACAACAGTTTTGGATGAGGTGAAAACAAACTTTCAACACAAGACAGAACACGAAACAATGGGTATAATATTGGGTAAGTTAAAGGGATGAATGGAAGTAACTGCAAAGGGCCTATTGGCCCATATTTCTTTATGCTTCTATATTGGTGCTGAGTCTTGAAGTGGGTAGAATATAGTTGTGCATTAATTGGCTGTTGATTGCTGGTGTTGACTTCTTAATGTGTAGTGCCTCGCAGATATCAAGCAGCCTGCTATCGCTGTATCTATCGATGATTTCGGTGTTTTTTGTAAAGACTTCTCTGGTGATGGTCTGGTTGTGGGAAGAGATTTTCTGTTCTTTAATAGAGCCCTGTTGCTTATGCATTGTTAATCGCCTGGAAAGAGATGTTGTTGTCTTGCCTATATACTGAGTTCTATGAGGCTTACAGTCCCCAAGTGGGCATTTGAAGGCATAGACGACATTGGTCTCTTTTAAAGCGTTCTGCTTTGTGTCTGAAGAGTTTCTCATGAGTAAGTTGGCCGTTTTCTTGGTTTTATAGTAAATCGTCAATTGTATCTTCTGATTTTTGTCTGTAGGGATAACGTTTCTATTAACAATATCTTTCAGGACCCTTTCCTCCGTTTTATGAGCTGTGGAAAAGAAGTTCCTGTAAAATAGTCTAATAGGGGGTACAGGTGTTGTGTTAGTTGTCTCTTCAGAGGTTGCATGGCGTTTCACCTTCCTTCATATGATGTCTTCAACAAAACCATTGGAGAAGCCGTTGTTGGCTAGGACCTGCCTTACCCTACAGAGTTCTTCATCGACTTGCTTCCATCCTGAGTTGTGGCTGAGAGCACGGTCGACATAAGCGTTAACAGCACTCCTCTTGTACCTGTCTGGGCAGTCACTGTTGGCATTGAGGCACATTCCTATGTTTGTTTCCTTAGTGTAGACTGCAGTGTGGAAACCTCCGCTCCTTTCCATGACTGTTACATCTAGAAAGGGCAGCTTCCCATCCTTCTCCATCTCGTAAGTGAAATGCAACACTGAATTCTGCTCAAATACCTCCTTCAGCTCCTGCAGATGTCTGACATCAGGTACCTGTGTAAAAATGCCGTCAACATACCTGCAGTATATGGCCGGTTTCAAGTTCATGTCGACTAAGACCTTTTGTTCGATGGTACCCATGTAGAAGTTCGCAAACAGGACACCTAGGGGAGAACCCATGGCAACCCCATCTACTTGCTTATACATGTGCCCATCTGGGCTCAAGAAGGGTGCCTCTTTAGTACAAGCTTGGAGTAGTTTCCTTAGAATGTTTTCTGGTATGTCAAGAAGAGTACAGGCCAGATCACGATACACTTTGTCCGCTATCATCCCGATTGTTTCATCCACAGGTACATTGGTAAACAGTGATTCTACGTCCAACGAGGCTCTTATCCCTGTGGCCCGTGTTCCCTGCAGTAAGTCAACAAATTCCTTTGGAGACTTCAGGCTGAAGGCGCAAGGGACACAAGGAGTCAGCAAGCCGTTGAGTCGCTTCGCCAGTCTGTACGTGGGTGTGGGTATCTGGCTGATGATTGGCCGAAGTGGGTTTCCAGGCTTGTGTGTCTTGACATTTCCATATGTGTATCCAGATTTGTATTCCCCAATAATCTTTGGCAAGTTGAGTCCACCTCCACCTTTGGCAGGTGTTTAAACTCTGTTTAGTGTTTGCAGGTTATAGTTGTGTGTGTGTAAACTAAAGTCTTTGAAAATGTAATAAGTTATTACGAAACACGTTCAAGTGTCGCGTCAGACTAGAAATAAAAATGAATTTTGGAGAATTGATTTTTCAATTACCATCGACAGTGAAAAGAAACATAAGAAATATTGAGAAAATTCGTGTTAGAATTATTAATCTTACTTTTCCGGTCATATTTAATAATATATATATATATATATATATATATATATATATATATATATATATATATATATATATATATATATATATATTAGTATATTTTGGTAGCAGTCTTTCCTGTAGACATATATTATTATATATGACCGAAAAAGTAAGATTAATAATTCTAACACGAATTTTCTCAATCTTTCGTACATTTCTTTTCACTGTTGGAGGTAAATCATAAATCAATTCTCCAAAATTCATTTTTATTTATAGACTAGAAAGACTTTTTATTTATAGACTTTTATAGACTAGAAATAAAAATGAATTTTGGAGAATTGATTTATGATTTACCTCCAACAGTGAAAAGAAATGTACGAAAGATTGAGAAAATTCGTGTTAGAATTATTAATCTTACTTTTTCGGTCATATTTAATAATATATATATATATATATATATATATATATATATATATATATATATATATATATATATATATATATATATATATATATGTATATATATATATATATATATATATATATATATATATATATATATATATATATATATATATATATATATATACACATATATATATATATATATATATATATATATATATATATATATATATATATATATATATATATATATATATGGCACAACTCTCCTAAACACGAGAGTGAAGTATACAACTTTAGAACACTTTCCCACCAGGAGACTCGAACCCAAGCCAGCACAGAAGCCTTCTAGCAACTGGCATAACAGGTACGCCTTAACCCGCTCCACCACCTGCTCAGACCCTTAAAAGAGATGGTAATTTCGGAGTATTTATATACCCCAAAGATCACCACCTCCCAAGAGCACTAGAGCAAGTGAGGGGTCATTTATACGTTTAATTCATCAAGTCCCTGTTAATATGGGAAGACACAGTGTCTATGCTTAAGGCACAACTCTCCTAAACACGAGAGTGAAGTATACAACTTTAGAACACTTTCCCACCAGGAGACTCGAACCCTAGCCAGCACAGAAGCCTTCCAGCAACTGGCATAACAGGTACGCCTTAACCCGCTCCACCACCTGCTCAGACCCTTAAAAGAGATGGTAATTTCGGAGTATTTATATACCCCAAAGATCACCACCTCCCAAGAGCACTAGAGCAAGTGAGGGGTCATTTATACGTTTATTTCATCAAGTCCCTGTTAATATGGGAAGACACAGTGTCTATGCTTAAGGCACAACACTCCTAAACACGAGAGTGAAGTATACAAATTTAGAACACTTTCCCACCAGGAGACTCGAACCCTAGCCAATAAATAAAATGACCCCTCATTTATATATATATATACATATATATATATATATATATATATATATATATATATATATATATATATATATATATATATATATATATTATAGATTATAGATTATAGAGCCGCATAAATGACCCCTCACTTGCTCTAGTGCTCTTAGGAGGTGGTGATCTTTGGGGTATATAAATACTCCGAAATTACCATCTCTTTTAAGGGTCTGAGCAGGTGGTGGAGCGGGTTAAGGCGTACCTGTTATGCCAGTTGCTGGAAGGCTTCTGTGCTGGCTAGGGTTCGAGTCTCCTGGTGGGAAAGTGTTCTAAAGTTGTATACTTCACTCTCGTGTTTAGGAGAGTTGTGCCTTAAGCATAGACACTGTGTCTTCCCATATTAACAGGGACTTGATGAAATAAACGTATAAATGACCCCTCACTTGCTCTAGTGCTCTTGGGAGGTGGTGATCTTTGGGGTATATAAATACTCCGAAATTACCATCTCTTTTAAGGGTCTGAGCAGGTGGTGGGGCGGGTTAAGGCGTACCTGTTATGCCAGTTGCTGGAAGGCTTCTGTGCTGGCTAGGGTTCGAGTCTCCTGGTGGGAAAGTGTTATAAAGTTATATATATATATATATATATATATATATATATATATATATATATATATATATATATATATATATATATATATATATATATATATATATATATATATATTATTAAATATGACCGAAAAAGTAAGATTAATAATTCTAATAGACGTGTTAGAATTATTAATCTTACTTTTTCGGTCATATTTAATAATGTATGTCTACAGGAAAGACTGCTACCAAAATATACTAACATATATATATATATATATATATATATATATATATATATATATATATATATATATATATATATATATATATATATATATATATATATATATATATATATATATATATATATATATATATATATATATATATATATGTCGTACCTAGTAGCCAGAACGCACTTCTCAGCCTACTATGCAAGGCCCGATTTGCCTAATAAGCCAAGTTTCTATGATTTAATGTTTTTTCGACTACCAAACCTACCTAACCTAACCTAACCTAACTTTTTCTGCTACCTAACCTAACCTAACCTATAAAGATAGGTTAGGTTAGGTTAGGTAGGGTTGGTTAGGTTCGGTCATATATCTACGTTAATTTTAACTCCAATAAAAAAAAATTGACCACATACATAATGAAATGGGTAGCTTTATCATTTCACAAGAAAAAAATTAGAGAAAATATATTAATTCAGGAAAACTTGGCTTATTAGGCAAATCGGGCCTTGAATAGTAGGCTGAGAAGTGCGTTCTGGCTACTAGGTACGACATATGTATATATATATATATATATATATATATATATATATATATATATATATATATATATATATATATGCAACTTTAGAACACTTTCCCACCAGGAGACTCGAACCCTAGCCAGCACAGAAGCCTTCCAGCAACTGGCATAACAGGTACGCCTTAACCCTCTGCACCACCGCTCAGACCCTTAAAAGAGATGGTAATTTCGGAGTATTTAAATACCCCAAAGATTAACACCTCCCAAGAGCACCAGAGTAAGTGAGGGGTCATTTAGACGTTAATTTCATCAAGTCCCTGTTAATATGGGAAGACACAGTGTCTGCTTAAGGCACAACTCTCCTAAACACGAGAGTTAAGTATACAACTTTAGAACACTTTCCCACCAGGAGACTCGAACCCTAGCCAGCACAGAAGCCTTCCAGCAACTGGCATAACAGGTACGCCTTAACCCTCTGCACCACCGCTCAGACCCTTAAAAGAGATGGTAATTTCGGAGTATTTAAATACCCCAAAGATTAACACCTCCCAAGAGCACCAGAGCAAGTGAGGGGTCATTTAGACGTTAATTTCATCAAGTCCCTGTTAATATGGGAAGACACAGTGTCTCTGCTTAAGGCACAACTCTCCTAAACACGAGAGTTAAGTATACAACTTTAGAACACTTTCCCACCAGGAGACTCGAACCCTAGCCAGCACAGAAGCCTTCCAGCAACTGGCATAACAGGTACGCCTTAACCCTCTGCACCACCGCTCAGACCCTTAAAAGAGATGATAATTTCGGAGTATTTAAATACCCCAAAGATTAACACCTCCCAAGAGCACCAGAGCAAGTGAGGGGTCATTTAGACGTTAATTTCATCAAGTCCCTGTTAATATGGGAAGACACAGTGTCTCTGCTTAAGGCACAACTCTCCTAAACACGAGAGTTAAGTATACAACTTTAGAACACTTTCCCACCAGGAGACTCGAACCCTAGCCAGCACAGAAGCCTTCCAGCAACTGGCATAACAGGTACGCCTTAACCCTCTGCACCACCGCTCAGACCCTTAAAAGAGATGGTAATTTCGGAGTATTTAAATACCCCAAAGATTAACACCTCCCAAGAGCACCAGAGCAAGTGAGGGGTCATTTAGACGTTAATTTCATAAAGTCCCTGTTAATATGGGAAGACACAGTGTCTCTGCTTAAGGCACAACTCTCCTAAACACGAGAGTTAAGTATACAACTTTAGAACACTTTCCCACCAGGAGACTCGAACCCTAGCCAGCACAGAAGCCTTCCAGCAACTGGCATAACAGGTACGCCTTAACCCTCTGCACCACCACTCAGACCCTTAAAAGAGATGGTAATTTCGGAGTATTTAAATACCCCAAAGATTAACACCTCCCAAGTTTTAGGAGAGTTGTGCCTTAAGCAGAGACACTGTGTCTTCCCATATTAACAGGGACTTGATGAAATTAACGTCTAAATGACCCCTCACTTGATCTGGTGCTCTTGGGAGGTGTTAATCTTTGGGGTATTTAAATACTCCGAAATTACCATCTCTTTTAAGGGTCTGAGCGGTGGTGCAGAGGGTTAAGGCGTACCTGTTATGCCAGTTGCTGGAAGGCTTCTGTGCTGGCTAGGGTTCGAGTCTCCTGGTGGGAAAGTGTTCTAAAGTTGTATACTTAACTCTCGTGTTTAGGAGAGTTGTGCCTTAAGCAGAGACACTGTGTCTTCCCATATTAACAGGGACTTGATGAAATTAACGTCTAAATGACCCCTCACTTGCTCTGGTGCTCTTGGGAGGTGTTAATCTTTGGGGTATTTAAATACTCCGAAATTACCATCTCTTTTAAGGGTCTGAGCGGTGGTGCAGAGGGTTAAGGCGTACCTGTTATGCCAGTTGCTGGAAGGCTTCTGTGCTGGCTAGGGTTCGAGTCTCCTGGTGGGAAAGTGTTCTAAAGTTGTATACTTAACTCTCGTGTTTAGGAGAGTTGTGCCTTAAGCAGAGACACTGTGTCTTCCCATATTAACAGGGACTTGATGAAATTAACGTCTAAATGACCCCTCACTTGCTCTGGTGCTCTTGGGAGGTGTTAATCTTTGGGGTATTTAAATACTCCGAAATTACCATCTCTTTTAAGGGTCTGAGCGGTGGTGCAGAGGGTTAAGGCGTACCTGTTATGCCAGTTGCTGGAAGGCTTCTGTGCTGGCTAGGGTTCGAGTCTCCTGGTGGGAAAGTGTTCTAAAGTTGTATACTTAACTCTCGTGTTTAGGAGAGTTGTGCCTTAAGCAGAGACACTGTGTCTTCCCATATTAACAGGGACTTGATGAAATTAACGTCTAAATGACCCCTCACTTGCTCTGGTGCTCTTGGGAGGTGTTAATCTTTGGGGTATTTAAATACTCCGAAATTACCATCTCTTTTAAGGGTCTGAGCGGTGGTGCAGAGGGTTAAGGCGTACCTGTTATGCCAGTTGCTGGAAGGCTTCTGTGCTGGCTAGGGTTCGAGTCTCCTGGTGGGAAAGTGTTCTAAAGTTGTATACTTAACTCTCGTGTTTAGGAGAGTTGTGCCTTAAGCAGAGACACTGTGTCTTCCCATATTAACAGGGACTTCATGAAATTAACGTCTAAATGACCCCTCACTTGCTCTGGTGCTCTTGGGAGGTGTTAATCTTTGGGGTATTTAAATACTCCGAAATTACCATCTCTTTTAAGGGTCTGAGCGGTGGTGCAGAGGGTTAAGGCGTACCTGTTATGCCAGTTGCTGGAAGGCTTCTGTGCTGGCTAGGGTTCGAGTCTCCTGGTGGGAAAGTGTTCTAAAGTTGTATATATATATATATATATATATATATATATATATATATATATATATATATATATATATATATATATATATATATATATATATGTCGTACCTAGTTGCCAGAACGCACTTCTCAGCCTACTATTCAAGGCCCGATTTGCCTAATAAGCCAAGTTTTCCTGAATTAATATATTTTCTCTAATTTTTTTCTTGTGAAATGATTAAGCTACCCATTTCATTATGTATGTGGTCAATTTTTTTTTATTGGAGTTAAAATTAACGTAGATATATGACCGAACCTAACCAACCCTACCTAACCTAACCTAACCTATCTTTATAGGTTAGGTTAGGTTAGGTAGCAGAAAAAGTTAGGTTAGGTTAGGTTAGGTAGGTTTGGTAGTCGAAAAAACATTAAATCATGAAAACTTGGCTTATTAGGCAAATCGGGCCTTGCATAGTAGGCTGAGAAGTGCGTTCTGGCTACTAGGTACGACATATATATATATATATATATATATATATATATATATATATATATATATATATATATATATATATATATATATATATATATATATATATATATATATATATGTTAGTATATTTTGGTAGCAGTCTTTCCTGTAGACATACATTATTAAATATGACCGAAAAAGTAAGATTAATAATTCTAACACGTCTATTAGAATTATTAATCTTACTTTTTCGGTCATATTTAATAATATATATATATATATATATATATATATATATATATATATATAACTTTAGAACACTTTCCCACCAGGAGACTCGAACCCTAGCCAGCACAGAAGCCTTCCAGCAACTGGCATAACAGGTACGCCTTAACCCGCCCCACCACCTGCTCAGACCCTTAAAAGAGATGGTAATTTCGGAGTATTTATATACCCCAAAGATCACCACCTCCCAAGAGCACTAGAGCAAGTGAGGGGTCATTTATACGTTTATTTCATCAAGTCCCTGTTAATATGGGAAGACACAGTGTCTATGCTTAAGGCACAACTCTCCTAAACACGAGAGTGAAGTATACAACTTTAGAACACTTTCCCACCAGGAGACTCGAACCCTAGCCAGCACAGAAGCCTTCCAGCAACTGGCATAACAGGTACGCCTTAACCCGCTCCACCACCTGCTCAGACCCTTAAAAGAGATGGTAATTTCGGAGTATTTATATACCCCAAAGATCACCACCTCCTAAGAGCACTAGAGCAAGTGAGGGGTCATTTATACGGCTCTATAATCTATAATCTATAATATATATATATATATATGTATATATATATATATATATTGTCGGAAAATCCGACACCATTTAATAATCATACAGACAGATAATATTTGCTGCTGTATTACCAACAAGTTACCCATAGAAAACGTAACTTGTAGTGGAATTACCGTCTATAGAAAACGGGATATCATCACCACATACTATTATAATTCACCACCTATTATGGTGGGAATTATTCTTAAATACATTAGTCTTTGGACTTTACCATCATAAAAACATCTTATATAAATTAACTTAATTATCAATATTAAAGTAGAGTAAATGTGACCCTTCTATCACTTTCTGAAATCTGGACAAAGTAGGCCAGGCGTCAGGGAGGAAGGGGGGCAGCCATTGTTGTTTATTGAGACCAGAGGCTCACACGGGAGCAAATTCAGCTCCTGTTAAATTTACTTGGACGTAGTGTTATGGAAACCAAAGGTGTACCATTTTTCAACACGCTGTCTACATATCAAGTTAAGTGTTCTTTCCGAAACCCATTATCTATCATTAGTGGCCATTAATGTCATTATATAGGGTGACCCGGTTAGAACGCGAAATCGCCTCATACTAAAGGTAATTAAGCCAGGTCTTTAATGTTCCATGTACTGTTTTCTCTGATATACTTGTCATATATAGGTATCTGGCTTCACAGCTAGCGCACTTTTGACAGGTCAAGACGAGGATGCAAGATTTGTGCACCAGTTACTGGGTGATATGGAAGCTACCTCAAAGAGGATAATTTGGTGTCTACACCCTAGTTATACCTGGTGGACTAACCTGCTGTACTATAAGATAAGGAACCTCTTCAATGTATGTAGTTACTGTAGTTTGATTGGCTGCATACATATAAATATAAACCCCCCTAATGTGTAGAGGATCGATTTGTGAGATTATGAGATTATTGCAGAAATACAGTCCACTTATCATTATACAAATTGCTATCGAAGTATATAAATTAACGTAAATATAAATTCATATAAATTAAATAAATATAAATCTCACAGGTCGGTTCCCACATTATTTGGTCCTTCGAAACCGAATTATTTGGACCTTCGGAACCGGAATATTTGGTCCTATGAACCCACATTTGGTCATCTTAGTACCGGATGAACCAGTTAACCAGTGGATTCATTAAATATACTAGTGCAGTGTTATTTAAACAAAGCCAGCAGTCAAGACGGCAGCGTAGCCTCGAGGGAGCTCAGGAGCCTCCCTCAGCCCAGTTCAGCTTCGTCAGCGGTTTCATGCACACCCACAGATATTTGGTGGCGTGTTATTTCGTGAAATGACAGCGCTAATATAGAATCCAGCCAAATTAGTGACTGTGTCTTCGCGAGATTGTTCACGGATTTCGTGGTGTTACATTTCGTGAGAGATTATCTACGAATTTTGTGGAGTTTATTTCGCGAGGTCACTAATAACATTTAATACTTCTAGATAATATTAGAAGTTTCATAGAGGCTAATTAAGAGGCTATTATCAATAATTGTGTATATTATTTCTCCAAAATAGAGAATTATTTAATATATTGCACTAGTGATCACAGTATAATATTTACTAATTGCCAACCCACAACAGGGTAGGATACTGACTAGTTGAACTATTATTGTTCATCCTAGTCCCATTATTACTATAGTCAGTTGTACTATATTGAACAACCTAACACCATTAATGAATGGTCCAGACCCTATTTTGGGTGTAATTTTTATCAACTCGAATTGAGTTGTATATATAATAATTTACTTATGATCATTACACCTTTGAGTGATTAATTAGTGTCTCTACCATCCTAGGGTGATATAGAAGAGCTAACCTAAAGGTACTTCCAGTGACACTGGTTTATCACTCAAATCATTAGTGTGGATGATTGTATATATATAATGTGTATTAATTTTAAGTGCTAACCTCTAGTAGAGGTAGGATTATTGCCTAGTGAGTGCAGAATTTACCCTAGGCTATCATTAGTGTTTGTTCAGTATTATGAGCAGCCCAAGTACAAGTCCCACAAGGCTTCACCAACTAGCCAGGATGGATAATGCAGGGAGAATGAAAAGAACCCTTGCAGGTCTGAAAGGCCACTTAACAAGACAGATCAAGAAATGTGAAGATTTGTCACAACAATCAACAGTTGATTATGCTGACCTGGAAAGCTATTATCAAGCAGCTGCAGGTAAATTTGAGCAAATCAAATGTCAAATAGCAACATATGTGGCTGAACTTGCCAATACCAATTTATCAGAAACAGAAATAGACGACATTATGGTTGATCTTGCGAATTATGAAGATCACACCCAGGCCACGTTACAGCCTTATGTCAAATTAATTGCCCAGAACAAGGCAACAACAACATCAACAGTTGCATCTAATACGAGTCAAGCAGAAGCTCGACTCCCTCCAATTAATTTACCCACTTTCTCAGGAAAAGATGAGGAAGATTGGGACGAATTTTGGAACAAATTCGTTGACCTTGTAGACTCAAAACAATCTTTACCAAAGAGTAGTAAATTCTCTTATTTGCAAGGCCAATTATCAGGTGAGGCTAAAACAGTAGTATCCCATCTGAGATTAACTAATGACGGCTATGATCTGGCAGTAAAACTCCTCAAGGATAATTATGCTGATCCAGAAGTAAGAACATCACATTTAGTTCATGAGCTGTTGCATTTACCCCCACCGGAGGCTTCAGCTGATTCACTCCAAGTCTTCAAGCTGGAGGTAGAATCATTGATCAATGCCCTCAGCCTGACAGCAGATACAAACGGGGCTGAGTGGGTCTTGAAAATAATTGTCCAGGAGAAAATACCTAGGGACATATTGAGACAAATGAGTGCTCATTACAATAAAAGTATCTTATCCATGAATGAAATATCTGAAGGTTTAAAGTCAGTAGTTCATCAATTACGAACACATGACAAATTAAAACCACCAAGTAAACCCTCAGAAACCAATAATAGTAAACCACAGAGTACCAAAGGTACTCCAAATCAATCTAGACAATATAATTCAACACCAAAGTGGAACAGTAGCAGTGTGGGCGTATATGCAGTGGGACCCTCCAAGCCTATAGTTACTGTGTCACCCAAGAACGTGACACCAAAGGGTACTGGAAGCTATGGAACATGTTTGTTCTGCAAAGAGAAACATTCAATGTACCACTGCTCTAATTATCCTGATAGTGACGCCCGTGTTGAGCGACTCAAAGATTTGCAACATTGCACGAGGTGCCTCAGGAAACATAACATCAACGACTGTGATACCCAATTACACACCTGTAATAGGTGTAACAAAGGTCAGCACCATGCAGCATTGTGCAGAGACACCAAAACAACGTCTCCAAACCCCAAGGTGGAAGATAGCATTCCCACCACAGTACAGTACTGCAAGGTGCAACAAACAAAGAGTGTCCAATCGGCAAAGTCTAAAGGTAATACGACTTTGCCTACTGCCCAAATTACCATCCTGAATAAGAGGGCCAAGGTCCATACCCGTGGGTTGTTTGACCAAGGATCCCAGAGAACATATGTCACTAAAAAGCTGGCAGATGAATTACAATTAAGGCCTGTAGCCCAGATGTCATTCAACATCTCAGGGTTTGTAACAGATGCAGGACCTCAAGTCTACCAGGTGGTACAACCATCAGTACGTTTAGGCAGGTACGTCTGTAGAGTACAAGCCATTGTGGTGGACAAAATACCAGTAGACCTACAAGTTCAAGGTCTGAGAGCAACAGCCAAATTCCTGAGAAATAGAGGAATAAAATTGGCAGATAATATTAAGTCTGATCACCTCACTGACTTCGGTCTCCTTGTTGGGACAGACTATTGTCATCGATTCATCGGTAGCCCTACTAAATATCAGGGTATAACCATGTTAAACTCTGCAGGAGGTAAATTACTCTCAGGCCCAGTATCAAGCCTGAGGAGACCTATGCCTGCAGATAAACAATACCAATAGAAATCTAAATTTGTCAGCTGATTATATTTCTCCAGTAGCATTATACTAAGGAGATTACAGCTGACTATACCAACAGAGCTTGATGTTAGTATCATCATTTGAAGCTGAAGATGAGTTCATGAGGCCTCAGTGGCAAATCAGTGAACAGTAGCCTAAAACAGCTACAAGTCACTGCGACCAATGTCACTGAACCCACTGCAGTCTCAGAACTATACTTTACTTTAATGATGAGCTATTCAATCCTCTGAATCAATTAACTAAATTAAACCCCAATAAATCTGATGACTGATTTGATACATTTATTATTTAATCAAGATGTATTCCATGGGCCTCAGTGTTTATATATCAGTGACCAGTTACCTGAAGAAACTTCAAGTTATATCTATGTCACTGATCTCACTGCAGTCCCTGAATCATACTTGACTGTAGTACTTGATCACATCCAGTCTTCTGGGTTAAATAATATGTAATAAGGCTTGAATATTAGCCTTTCAAGAGTTGACAGGGAAATGAAATCGCATTAGACTTCTAACCCCTGCAACTCTAGTACGGGACATCCGTCCTGTACGAACAGACACACAAATGTGTGATTACTAACTACTAACATCAAATTAATGTAATAATTCGATGGAGGAGTATCGGTGTTCGTCTGTTCTAATTAGGACTTCGACCCGTGAGCAGCCCCCTGGGGAATTATGTCGGAAAATCCGACACCATTTAATAATCATACAGACAGATAATATTTGCTGCTGTATTACCAACAAGTTACCCATAGAAAACGTAACTTGTAGTGGAATTACCGTCTATAGAAAACGGGATATCATCACCACATACTATTATAATTCACCACCTATTATGGTGGGAATTATTCTTAAATACATTAGTCTTTGGACTTTACCATCATAAAAACATCTTATATAAATTAACTTAATTATCAATATTAAAGTAGAGTAAATGTGACCCTTCTATCACTTTCTGAAATCTGGACAAAGTAGGCCAGGCGTCAGGGAGGAAGGGGGGCAGCCATTGTTGTTTATTGAGACCAGAGGCTCACACGGGAGCAAATTCAGCTCCTGTTAAATTTACTTGGACGTAGTGTTATGGAAACCAAAGGTGTACCATTTTTCAACACGCTGTCTACATATCAAGTTAAGTGTTCTTTCCGAAACCCATTATCTATCATTAGTGGCCATTAATGTCATTATATAGGGTGACCCGGTTAGAACGCGAAATCGCCTCATACTAAAGGTAATTAAGCCAGGTCTTTAATGTTCCATGTACTGTTTTCTCTGATATACTTGTCATATATAGGTATCTGGCTTCACAGCTAGCGCACTTTTGACAGGTCAAGACGAGGATGCAAGATTTGTGCACCAGTTACTGGGTGATATGGAAGCTACCTCAAAGAGGATAATTTGGTGTCTACACCCTAGTTATACCTGGTGGACTAACCTGCTGTACTATAAGATAAGGAACCTCTTCAATGTATGTAGTTACTGTAGTTTGATTGGCTGCATACATATAAATATAAACCCCCCTAATGTGTAGAGGATCGATTTGTGAGATTATGAGATTATTGCAGAAATACAGTCCACTTATCATTATACAAATTGCTATCGAAGTATATAAATTAACGTAAATATAAATTCATATAAATTAAATAAATATAAATCTCACAGGTCGGTTCCCACATATATATATATATATATATATATATATATATATATATATATATATATATATATATATATATATGTATATATATATATAAATGAGGGGTCATTTTATTTATTGGCTAGGGTTCGAGTCTCCTGGTGGGAAAGTGTTCTAAATTTGTATACTTCACTCTCGTGTTTAGGAGTGTTGTGCCTTAAGCATAGACACTGTGTCTTCCCATATTAACAGGGACTTGATGAAATAAACGTATAAATGACCCCTCACTTGCTCTAGTGCTCTTGGGAGGTGGTGATCTTTGGGGTATATAAATACTCCGAAATTACCATCTCTTTTAAGGGTCTGAGCAGGTGGTGGAGCGGGTTAAGGCGTACCTGTTATGCCAGTTGCTGGAAGGCTTCTGTGCTGGCTAGGGTTCGAGTCTCCTGGTGGGAAAGTGTTCTAAAGTTGTATACTTCACTCTCGTGTTTAGGAGAGTTGTGCCTTAAGCATAGACACTGTGTCTTCCCATATTAACAGGGACTTGATGAATTAAACGTATAAATGACCCCTCACTTGCTCTAGTGCTCTTGGGAGGTGGTGATCTTTGGGGTATATAAATACTCCGAAATTACCATCTCTTTTAAGGGTCTGAGCAGGTGGTGGAGCGGGTTAAGGCGTACCTGTTATGCCAGTTGCTAGAAGGCTTCTGTGCTGGCTTGGGTTCGAGTCTCCTGGTGGGAAAGTGTTCTAAAGTTGTATACTTCACTCTCGTGTTTAGGAGAGTTGTGCCATATATATATATATATATATATATATATATATATATATATATATATATATATATATATATATATATATATATATATATATATAAGGTGAAGAAAAAAGTGAATTACTATAGAATGTATTACACTTATTTATACAATTTGCACAACGTTTCGAACCTCCATGGTTCATTCTCAAGTGAAAATAAAGTACAGAGCTCGTTAAATTTATACCAGTACGGGGTCAGGTGATAAAGCAAGTAGAATAAAGAAAAAGGTAAAGGAATAAATAGGGGATAAATGGAGGGATAAATAAGGGACGAAGCACATACAAAGATTAATCAGGTGTAATTGGCCTGTTATGTTGAACAGTGTCTTCTGTGTTGGCATCGTTATGTTCTGGTCTTGTCCTTACTCTCATGGTGGGTAGAGTAAATAGTTCCGTGATTTGGGTGTTCATGGTAGGTTGTTCTATTCTTATGTGAATTGCTTCAAGAATTTGTATTCTTCTTACATCTTACATCTTGTCCTCGTAGACTACAGAATCTACAAGGACAAGACTACTGAGTTTACAAGAGAAAAACTACCAACTCTACAAGGGCAAGACGACTGAGTCTACAAGTCTACATCGAAAAGACTTACTACATCTTATTTGGAAGCAAATCATCAAATGCAATTCAGCTACAGATAGACAACATTAACATCAGTAATAAAAATGATGGCAAGTTTCTTGGCCTATTCCTAGACAAAAGACTCAACTTCAGCACCCACATTCAACACATAACTAAGAAAGTCTCTAAGACAGTTGGTATACTCTCCAAAATCAGATATTATGTTCCTAACTCTGCTCTCCTCTCACTATATTATGCACTAATCTACCCCTATCTTAATTATGGTACCTGTGCATGGGGGTCTACCACTGCAAACCACCTTAAGCCCATCATCACACAGCAAAAATCTGCTATCAGAATAATAACTAACTCTGCTTTCAGACAACACTCAGCTCCCTTGTTTAAATCCCTAAACTTGCTAAATATTAACTCCCTCCACACATTCTCTTGTGTCAACTACATTTACAAAACCCTGTTCTTAAATGCAAACCATGCTCTGAAACTCTCCCTGGACAGATGTAATAGGACCCATTATCACCACACCAGAAATAAATATCTCTTTGATATCCCCAGGGTCAAACTTAATCTGTGTAAACACTCTATGCAAATTAAGGGACCTAGTCTATGGAACTCACTCCCTATTGAATTGAAAAACTGTAAAACTTTTGCCTTATTTAAAAGCAAAACCAAAAAGTACCTAACTTCATCTTCTTAGTTTCCTACACTGAGCTATAAATTTGCTCTGTACCTAGTGTTACCCAATCTCCTAATTTTTATGTAATATCAAACAACCTTATCATTGTGTTCATTGCTGTCTTCTTTTATGTGCTAGCCATATGCTGTATTGTGACTACCAATTTTTGTCAACTACCATTCAAGCTGTCATTGCAATCAATCTTATATTGTTTCTGCTGTATTGTGCCTACCAATTTGTTGTCAACTACCATTTTAAGCTGTCATTGCAATCAATCTTAGCTACCTATGTGCTTTAATATACTGTACCTACAATTTTCTCTCATCTTTTTTTTCATTTCATGTAACTGTTATCATTTTTTTGTCTATAAATTTTGCAAGTATTTACCTCCTTAAAATTTTCTTAGATTAAGGACCTGCATGAAACGCTGCGCGTGCTAGTGGTTTTACAAGACTGTAATTACCATATTTGTATCCTCACATTCCTTATGTACATTCTTGTATATGCATAAATAAATAATAAATAAATAAATAAACAAGAGCAAGACTATTGAGTCTACAAGGGCAAGACTATTGAGTCTACAAGGGCAAGACTATTGAGTCTACAAGGGCAAGACTATTGAGTCTACAAGGGCAAGACTATTGAGTCTACAAGAGCAAGACTATTGAGTCTACAAGGGCAAGACTATTGAGTCTACAAGGGCAAGACTATTGAGTCTACAAGAGCAAGACTATTGAGTCTACAAGGGCAAGACTATTGAGTCTACAAGGGCAAGACTATTGAGTCTACAAGGGCAAGACTATTGAGTCTACAAGGGCAAGACTATTGAGTCTACAAGAGCAAGACTATTGAGTCTACAAGGGCAAGACTATTGAGTCTACAAGAGCAAGACTATTGAGTCTACAAGGGCAAGACTATTGAGTCTACAAGGGCAAGACTATTGAGTCTACAAGGGCAAGACTATTGAGTCTACAAGAGCAAGACTATTGAGTCTACAAGGGCAAGACTATTGAGTCTACAAGGGCAAGACTATTGAGTCTACAAGGGCAAGACTATTGAGTCTACAAGGGCAAGACTATTGAGTCTACAAGGGCAAGACTATTGAGTCTACAAGGGCAAGACTATTGAGTCTACAAGGGCAAGACTATTGAGTCTACAAGGGCAAGACTATTGAGTCTACAAGGGCAAGACTATTGAGTCTACAAGAGCAAGACTTTTGAGTCTACAAGAGCAAGACTATTGAGTCTACAAGGGCAAGACTATTAAGTCTACAAGAGCAAGACTATTGAGTCTACAAGGACAAGACTATTGAGTCTACAAGGGCAAGACTATTGAGTCTACAAGGGCAAGACTATTGAGTCTACAAGAGCAAGACTATTGAGTCTACAAGAGCAAGACTATTGAGTCTACAAGAGCAAGACTATTGAGTCTACAAGGACAAGACTATTGAGTCTACAAGAGCAAGACTATTGAGTCTACAAGGGCAAGACTATTGAGTCTACAAGGGCAAGACTATTGAGTCTACAAGAGCAAGACTATTGAGTCTACAAGAGCAAGACTATTGAGTCTACAAGAGCAAGACTATTGAGTCTACAAGGGCAAGACTATTGAGTCTACAAGAGCAAGACTATTGAGTCTACAAGGACAAGACTATTGAGTCTACAATAGCAAGACTATTGAGTCTACAAGAGCAAGACTATTGAGTCTACAAGGGCAAGACTATTGAGTCTACAAGAGCAAGACTATTGAGTCTACAAGGGCAAGACTATTGAGTCTACAAGAGCAAGACTTTTGAGTCTACAAGAGCAAGACTATTGAGTCTACAAGGGCAAGACTATTAAGTCTACAAGAGCAAGACTATTGAGTCTACAAGGACAAGACTATTGAGTCTACAAGAGCAAGACTATTGAGTCTACAAGGGCAAGACTATTGAGTCTACAAGGGCAAGACTATTGAGTCTACAAGAGCAAGACTATTGAGTCTACAAGAGCAAGACTATTGAGTCTACAAGGACAAGACTATTGAGTCTACAAGAGCAAGACTATTGAGTCTACAAGGGCAAGACTATTGAGTCTACAAGGGCAAGACTATTGAGTCTACAAGAGCAAGACTATTGAGTCTACAAGAGCAAGACTATTGAGTCTACAAGAGCAAGACTATTGAGTCTACAAGGGCAAGACTATTGAGTCTACAAGAGCAAGACTATTGAGTCTACAAGGGCAAGACTATTAAGTCTACAAGAGCAAGACTATTGAGTCTACAAGGGCAAGACTATTGAGTCTACAAGAGCAAGACTATTGAGTCTACAAGGGCAAGACTATTGAGTCTACAAGGGCAAGACTATTGAGTCTACAAGAGCAAGACTATTGAGTCTACAAGGGCAAGACTATTGAGTCTACAAGGGCAAGACTATTGAGTCTACAAGAGCAAGACTATTGAGTCTACAAGGGCAAGACTATTGAGTCTACAAGGGCAAGACTATTGAGTCTACAAGGGCAAGACTATTGAGTCTACAAGGGCAAGACTATTGAGTCTACAAGAGCAAGACTATTGAGTCTACAAGGGCAAGACTATTGAGTCTACAAGGGCAAGACTATTGAGTCTACAAGGGCAAGACTATTGAGTCTACAAGAGCAAGACTATTGAGTCTACAAGGGCAAGACTATTGAGTCTACAAGGGCAAGACTATTGAGTCTACAAGAGCAAGACTATTGAGTCTACAAGGGCAAGACTATTGAGTCTACAAGAGCAAGGCTATTGAGCCTTCAAAGGCAAAAATAATAAGTCTACAATGGCAAGACTTTTGAGTCTACAAGAGCAAGACTATTGAGTCTATGTTACGACCCTGGGTTCTCCAGTGGAAACCAGAGGTCAAAATTGAGCTATTAAACTTTCTGGTAGTACAGTTGAGTGCATCTCGAACGGCAATTGTTTGTATCTTCCCTGCCAGACGTAAGACTATTATTGTTTCTCAAAGAGCATTTAAAGACTGAGCTGGGGGTTGATTATTAAATAATAACATAGGCACCAACTTTGCTTACTAATACTTTCTAATCATTTGTAAAGTAACAATACGTTGCATAGGGGAAGATCTTTAATGTGCTTAGCTGCACGATCAATTAGGCTCCTTCCGGCACCACGACATGGGAGGCCTAGCCGGTCGCTAGGAGGTCCTTCTCTGGCTGGCGTTGGTGCGGACGAGACCTGCTCTGTGGCTGCACCCCTACTCTTCTCCCTTCTCCTCTTACTTATTTCCCTTACCTGAAGTTCCTGTACCCTTAAGTTAAGTACGGGGCATTATTAAGTGTACCTACTCTGGTAGTAACGATTGGTGAGACCTGGGGGTAGTATTTGTCAGTGTTTTGGGTACCCCTAAGTGTTGTGTTTTGTATTAGGGTCCCACGTGGTTTCCCTACCCTAAGCTGCATCCAGCTTCAGTGCTTATCCAGTAGTACTTTACCCTAGCTTGTTCTTTGTGTAAACCTTGTATCCTGCCTAAGTGGACCAAGGCTTTTAACGTAAGATAGTGTGGTAAAGTTATTATTATTATTGTTATTGGTGTGAGTGTATATGGGGGGTTGTTAACGGGTTAATAAATAAGTACATGAATTACAGAGTATCTCTTCTTCCAGTGTGGGAGCGCAGTGATCAACCCTTAGACTAACATATATGGTCTAGTAGCAAGTTATTACTACTGTGGATAGTTTATTTTGGGGGCCGGGCCTTTTAGCTCTCCCATATTTGATAACTCTGTCTTCTAACTACCCTTACCCCTTAATAGTACAAGTCCCCCATAGAAGCCACCACACATATTATTTGTAACAGTCTACAAGGGCAAGACTATTGAGTCTACAAGAGCAAGACTATTGAGTCTACAAGGGCAAGACTATTGAGTCTACAAGAGCAAGACTATTGAGTCTACAAGAGCAAGACTATTGAGTCTACAAGGGCAAGACTATTGAGTCTACAAGGGCAAGACTATTGAGTCTAAAAGGGCAAGACTACCGAGTCTACAAGGACAAGACTACTGAGCCTGCAAGGGTAAGACTATTGAGTCTACAAGGGCAAGACTAGCGAGTCTACAAGGGTAAGACTAATCATTATGTGTTAGTGAAGGTAGTGACTCATCTGTCATGGGTCAGTGATGATTGTGTCATCTACCATGTGTTAGTGAAGGTAGTGACTCATCTGTCATGGGTCAGTGATGATTGTGTCATCTACCATGTGTTAGTGAAGGTAGTGACTCATCTGTCATGGGTCAGTGATGATTGTGTCATCTACCATGTGTTAGTGAAGGTAGTGACTCATCTGTCATGGGTCAGTGATGATTGTGTCATCTACCATGTGTTAGTGAGGGTAGTGACTCATCTGTCATGGGTCAGTGATGATTGTGTCATCTACCATGTGTTAGTGAGGGTAGTGACACATCTGTCATGGGTCAGTGATGATTGTGTCATCTACCATGTGTTAGTGAAGGTAGTGACACATCTGTCATGGGTCAGTGATGATTGTGTCATCTACCATGTGTTAGTGAAGGTAGTGACTCATCTGTCATGGGTCAGTGATGATTGTGTCATCTACCATGTGTTAGTGAGGGTAGTGACACATCTGTCATGGGTCAGTGATGATTGTGTCATCTACCATGTGTTAGTGAGGGTAGTGACACATCTGTCATGGGTCAGTGATGATTGTGTCATCTACCATGTGTTAGTGAGGGTAGTGACACATCTGTCATGGGTCAGTGATGATTGTGTCATCTACCATGTGTTAGTAAGGGTAGTGACACATCTGTCATGGGTCAGTGATGATTGTGTCATCTACCATGTGTTAGTAAGGGTAGTGACACATCTGTCATGGGTCAGTGATGATTGTGTCATCTACCATGTGTTAGTGAGGGTAGTGACACATCTGTCATGGGTCAGTGATGATTGTGTTATCTACCATGTGTTAGTGAGGGTAGTGACACATCTGTCATGGGTCAGTGATGATTGTGTTATCTACCATGTGTTAGTGAGGGTAGTGACACATCTGTCATGGGTCAGTGATGATTGTGTCATCTACCATGTGTTAGTGAGGGTAGTGACACATCTGTCATGGGTCAGTGATGATTGTGTCATCTACCATGTGTTAGTGAGGGTAGTGACACATCTGTCATGGGTCAGTGATGATTGTGTCATCTACCATGTGTTAGTGAGGGTAGTGACACATCTGTCATGGGTCAGTGATGATTGTGTCATCAACCATGTGTTAGTGAAGGTAGTGACACGTCTACCCTCACTAGCACAGACACGAACAAAGAGTAGGGAAAGGAAAGGTCCATTAAAAACTGAGACAGGTGAGATAAATGATAACGATAAAGAGATGAGTGGTATTTTTACTAAATATTTTATCTCTGTATTTACTACAGAGGAACGTAACATTATTCCTTCAGCCGAACAAGTCTATTTGGATGGGGAAGAGGAGAGGTTGACTAGTTTAGCAGTTACCATAGAGGATGTTATTTAACAAATAGTGAAACTCAAGCCAAACAATTCCCCAGGACTGGATGAAGTGTTTGCCAGGGTGCCTAAGAAATGCAACGAAGAGCTTTGCGAGTCATAAGAACATATGTAGGCGATGAGTCACAATAACGTGGCTGAAGTATGATATCATACAGGAGCCAAAGTATGATATCAATCGACTTGAGAATGGTCCAGGACGGACCGAAACGTCGTCGTCCCTTCAATTTCTAGTGTGTGGTCTGGTCAACAGAACATAAGTACATAGGAATATTGGCCCATACGAGGCAGCAGCTATTTATAACCACCCAAGCCAACTCATATACATGTCCGACCCAGGCTAATTTGCTTGATTAATTTCTTACTAATCATAACTCCCAGATTCCTCTCGCAATCCGACTTCGCAATCTCAACACCATATAGCTCGTATCTTGTAACTCTATCATCATTACCTAGCCTCAAAACCTTACATTTGACAGCATTAAACTGCATCTGCCAATCTTTTGACCATTTCGAAACACTATTTAGATGGACTTGAAGTGATAGTGAGTCTTATTCCGTGTTTATTACCCTCCTGATTTTTGTATCATAGGTAAATTTACAAATATTGCTGTTCAAACATAAATCTAAATCATTTATATATGTTATGAATAACAGAGGTCCCTGGACAGAGCCTTGAGGCACTCTACTTACAACATTTTCCCACTCTGACTTAATCCCCTTTATATTAACTCTTTGTTTCCTTTGATATAGCCATGCCCTACTCCAACATATTATAGCACCCCAAATACCGTGAGTCTCTATCTTTGTAATCAATCTTTCATGTGGCACTGTATCAAAAACTTTGCTAAAGTCAAGGTACACAACATCACAAACCTTATTACTATCAACTGCCTCAAATATGCTGGAATAAAATTATAGCAAATTTGATAAACACGAACGGCCATTTGTAAAACCATGTTGTGAATCTTTCATTAATTTATGTTTTTCAAGATGAAGACCAATGATATTTGCAATTATCGATTCAAGTAACTTTCCCACAATAGACGTTAAGCTAATTGGCCCGATAGTTTGACGCAAGTGATCTATCTCCTTTCTTGAAAATTGGTACCACATTAGAAACCTTCCACGACGCACTATGCCTGACTAATTATTTATTAAATATGGTAGACAATGGTTTCTTCAGACAATCAGTTTTTATGAAGGGCGTGACTATAACAAAGGAAACAAAGAGTTAGTATAAATGAGGTTAAGTCAGTGTGGGGAAAATGTTGTAAGTGGAGTGCCTCAAGGCTCTGTCCTGGGATTTATGTTATTCATAATACATAATAATGATTTAGATTCCGGTTTGAGCAGCAATATTTGCAAGTTTGCTGATGATATAAAAATTGGGAGGGAAATGAACACGTGAAAAGACTCTCTATCACTTCAAGACGATTTAAATAGGGTTTTGAAATGGTCAAAAGAGTGGCAGATGCAGTATAATGCTGACAAATGTAAGGTTTTTAGGCTAGGTAATGATGATGTTGTTAAAAAGGGGATTTCGCAGTGGATTCAAATAATAATCTATTTAAAAATAGTCTAAGCAAAACACAGGAACGTAGTATACCATACAAATTGAATAGATCGAATAATAATGACCCGAAATGGATAACTAAGGATCTGAAGAACCTTATAGGTAGAAAGAGAGCGTGGTACAAAAGGATTAAGAATGGGGAAGTCAGTTTAGAACAAGAATTCGTCCAATTGGTTAGATAAATTAAAAAAAAGAGATAAGGAGGGCAAAAAGAAACTATGAAGTTCGCATAGCAGAGCAAGCAAAGACAAATCCTAAAAGTTTTTTCAGTTATATCGAACTAAGACTAGGGAAAGTATAGGTCCATTAAAAACTGAGACAGGTCAGATAACTGATAATGACGAAGAGCTGAGTAATATTTTTAATAAATATTTTATCTCTGTATTTACTAAGGAGGAACTTAACACTATGCCTTCAGCCGAACAAGTCTATGGGTAGGGACGAGGACAGGTTGACTAGATTAACAGTTACCAGGGAGGATGTTATTGAACAAATAGTGAAATTCAAACCTAACAAATCCCTACGGCCGGATGAAGTGTTTGCCAGGGTGCTTAAAGAATGCAAAGAGGAGCTTTGCGAGCCACTGTCTACCATATTTAATAAATCATTGGAGTCAGGCAGAGTGCTCCATGGTACACATGTACCATGGATCAGTGAGGGCAGTGACAAATGTACCATGGATCAGTGAGGGCAGTGACACATGTACCATGGATCAGTGAGGGCAGTGACACATGTACCATGGATCAGTGAGGGCAGTGACACATGTACCATGGATCAGTGAGGGCAGTGACACATGTACCATGGATCAGTGAGGGCTATGACACATGTACCATGGATCAGTGAGGGCAGTGACACATGTACTATGGATCAGTGAGGGCTGTGACACATGTACCATGGATCAGTGAGGGCTATGACACATGTACTATGGATCAGTGAGGGGCTATGACACATGTACCATGGATCAGTGAGGGCTGTGACACATGTACTATGGATCAGTGAGGGCTATGACACATGTACCATGGATCAGTGAGGGCTGTGACACATGTACAATGGGTCAGTGAGGGCATGTGACACATGTACCTATGGGTCAGTGAGGGCTGTGAACACATGTACCATGGATCAGTGAGGGCTGTGACACATGTACCATGGATCAGTGAGGGCTGTGACACATGTACCATGGATCAGTGAGGGCAGTGACACATGTACTATGGGTCAGTGAGGGCTGTAACACATGTACCATGGATCAGTGAGGGCTGTGACACATGTACCATGGATCAGTGAGGGCTGTGACACATGTACCATGGATCAGTGAGGGCTGTGACACATGTACCATGGATCAGTGAGGGCTATGACACATGTACCATGGATCAGTGAGGGCTATGACACATGTACCATGGATCAGTGAGGGCTGTGACACATGTACTATGGATCAGTGAGGGCTATGACACATGTACCATGGATCAGTGAGGGCTGTGACACATGTACTATGGGTCAGTGAGGGCTATGACACATGTACCATGGATCAGTAAGGGCTGTGACACATGTACCATGGATCAGTGAGGGCTATGACACATGTACTATGGATCAGTGAGGGCTATGACACATGTACCATGGATCAGTGAGGGCTGTGACACATGTACTATGGATCAGTGAGGGCTGTGACACATGTACCATGGATCAGTGAGGGCTGTGACACATGTACCATGGATCAGTGAGGGCTATGACACATGTACTATGGATCAGTGAGGGCTATGACACATGTACCATGGATCAGTGAGGGCTGTGACACATGTACTATGGATCAGTGAGGGCTATGACACATGTACTATGGGTCAGTGAGGGCTATGACACATGTACTATGGGTCAGTGAGGGCTGTGACACATGTACTATGGGTCAGTGAGGGCTGTGACACATGTACCATGGATCAGTGAGGGCTGTGACACATGTACTATGGATCAGTGAGGGCTGTGACACATGTACTATGGATCAGTGAGGGCTGTGACACATGTACTATGGATCAGTGAGGGCTATGACACATGTACTATGGGTCAGTGAGGGCTATGACACATGTACTATGGGTCAGTGAGGGCTGTGACACATGTACCATGGATCAGTGAGGGCTGTGACACGTGTACCATGGGTCAGTGAGGGCTGTGACACGTGTACCATGGGTCAGTGAGGGCTATGACACATGTACCATGGATCAGTGAGGGCTGTGACACGTGTACCATGGGTCAGTGAGGGCTGTGTTATATATAATGTCACTTTTCCTGTGATGATAGAGTGAGATTAGTGGCACTCTTGGCTCGAGTGAGTGAGTGAGTGGTGGCAGCACTCACAGTACTGGTGAGAGTGAGTGGTGGCAGCACTCACAGTACTGGTGAGAGTGAGTGGTGGCAGCACTCACAGTACTGGTGAGAGTGAGTGGTGGCAGCACTCACAGTACTGGTGTGAGTGAGTGGTGGTAGCACTCACAGTACTGGTGAGAGTGAGTGGTGGCAGCACTCACAGTACTGGTGATGAGTGAGTGGTGGCAGCACTCACAGTACTGGTGGACGTACCATGACGCAGACCATCCTGGCCTGTGCTGCAGGAGAGAGGGCAGTTGGGGGTCGGGTCCTGGCGGTGATGACGGTGACGGCTCCCGGCCTGCTCCGCCCCGCCCCGCTCTCGCCCTCCTCCAGGGCGTCGTCATCCTCGTCGTCGCTGGCACTGGACCGCCAGCGAGTGTAGCTCTCTCCAGACATACTCCTGGAACACCAGACACCCCGTCGTTACTCACCGCCGGAACAATATCTCATCAACCACCAAAACTCTTTAGTATGTGTCTAAGACTGGCGCCATCGTCTGCTGGCGCCCACAAAAAATATATTATAGTGGAGCCTAAAGAATGAAAAATGTGTTAGATTATATTCTGCAATAATTGTAGAAACTGCAAGAAGAAATCATTTTTCAAAAGATTTTATACACAGGTTTACGAGGGTCGGTCCTGTCTCACAAATTCCCTGTTCTAACATTGACGTGTACTCAAAGCAGTTGAGAACAGTAGTAAATATGCTGCTCTATGTATGACCTCAACAACGCCTTCAACACAGAGGAAACAACAAACTAGATCAGGGCTTGGCTGAATGACTGAAAACAGAGGACAGCATACATGAAGGCAATGGCATACTTGAGAGAAAATAGAGGACAGCATACATGTTGATGAGTGGATGAATGTCATTACTTCTGGTGTTTCTCAAGGCTCTCAACTGGGCCCACTGGTGGTGAGCAGCAAAGCTCTTAACTGTGCCCATTGGTAGTGTGCAGCAAGGCTCTCAACTGGGCCCACTGGTGGTGTGCAGCAAGGCTCTTAACTGTGCCCATTGGTAGTGTGCAGCAAGGCTCTCAACTGGGCCCACTGGTGGTGTGCAGCAAGGCTCTTAACTGTGCCCATTGGTAGTGTGCAGCAAGGCTCTCAACTGGGCCTACTGGTGGTGTGCAGCAAGGCTCTCAACTGGGCCCACTGGTGGTGTGCAGCAAGGCTCTTAACTGGGTCCACTGGTAGTGTGCAGCAAGGCTCTCAACTGGGCCCACTGGTGGTGTGCAGCAAGGCTCTTAACTGGGCCCACTGGTGGTGTGCAGCAAGGCTCCCAACTGGGCCCACTGGTGGTGTTTCTCAAGGCTCTTAACTGGGCCCACTGGTGGTGTTTCTCAAGGCTCTTAACTGGGCCCACTGGTGGTGTGCAGCAAGGCTCTTAACTGTGCCCATTGGTAGTGTGCAGCAAGGCTCTTAACTGGGCCCACTGGTGATGTTTCTCAAGGCTCTTAACTGGGCCCACTGGTGGTGTTTCTCAAGGCTCTTAACTGGGCCCACTGGTGGTGTTTCTCAAGGCTCTTAACTGGGCCCACTGGTGGTGTTTCTCAAGGCTCTTAACTGGGCCCACTGGTGGTGTTTCTCAAGGCTCTTAACTGGGCCCACTGGTGGTGTGCAGCAAGGCTCTTAACTGTGCCCATTGGTAGTGTGCAGCAAGGCTCTCAACTGGGCCCACTGGTGGTGTGCAGCAAGGCTCTTAACTGGGTCCACTGGTGGTGTTTCTCAAGGCTCTTAACTGGGCCCACTGGTGGTGTTTCTCAAGGCTCTTAACTGGGCCCACTGCTGGTGTTTCTCAAGGCTCTTAACTGGGCCCACTGGTGGTGTTTCTCAAGGCTCTTAACTGGGCCCACTGGTGGTGTTTCTCAAGGCTCTTAACTGGGCCCACTGGTGGTGTTCAGCAAGACTCTCAACTGGGCCCACTGGTGGTGTGCAGCAAGGCTCTCGACTGGGCCCACTGGTGGTGTGCAGCAAGGCTCTGATCTTGGCTCACTGATTTTCATTATATCATCGCCATTGAATACTATAATGACCAGTAATATCACATTCCATCCTCCTGGAATGATAGTATAGTAACTATTTGGTTGAAAATACCAAAATGCGGTGATGGTCCACTAGTAAACCTCTTTTTGTACTATTAATTTAGTCAGGCTGTAATCTCCAAATGTTCTTCACCGATTGCTTTCAAAATTTGACACAACGTTCCATTCGCAACCTGTCCTATTACAAATTACGTCTGAATTTGGCCGTTGGCCAGTTTGGCCGAAAATGGACGTAATTTGAAAATGAAAATAAATTTTGGACTTTGTTTTTCCGAAACAGCAAGTTAAGGGTCATCTGGTAGGTGGGCAGGAAGTTCTCCTAACGTTTCAAAACGTCACAAAAACCTTTAATTGAAAGTTTCCTCTCCTAGTCTAACTGAGTAAGCCGGAGGACTCAAACAGAAAACGGGGCAGTACGTCACTTTTGTGAGCCGATTTCACTTAAAATTACATCTATTTTTGGCCATAGCGCACATACGAGCAAAAAGTGCCATTATTTTTATGAGAATGGGTTGCCATTCGAATATGCGCGTGTTTTTATATACCTGCTATATAGATGCCACACCTGTGACAATTAAAAACATGCTTTTTTGAAAAACAGCGCCATCTGTTGCATGTAAAAGCAACAGACGCTATACTAAATATGTTATGATTTCATTTCAATGTTTCCGATTGCAATGATAAATTAAATTTTCATAGATTTCGATTTATTTTCATTTTGATTTAATTATTTTGTGTGACTTTGCGTTGGAATTGATCTGTGTTGTTTACCAGTACCATTCATTTCGTGAGTGTAGTTTATTTTTTAATTTTTTAATTTTTCATTTCGTTTTTTTAACTGTTCTTATTTTTCAGTGATTGGAACATCAGATCATTTGGGAACGCATTGGACGAGAGAGTGGGAAATGGTGGGGAGGACGAGGGGACAGGAGTGAGGGATGATGTAATTACCTAGGTGTAATTACCTAAGTGTAGTTACAGGATGAGAGCTACGCTCGTGGTGTCCCGTCTTCCCAGCACTCTTTGTCATATAACGCTTTGAAAGCTACTGACGGTCTTGGCCTCCACCACCTTCTCCCCTAACTTGTTCCAACTGTCTACCAATATGTTTGCGAAAGTGAATTTTCTTATATTTCTTCGGCATCTGTGTTTAGCTAGTTTAAATCTATGACCTCTTGTTCTTAAAGTTCCAGGTCTCAGGAAATCTTCCCTGTCGATTTTATCAGTTCCTGTTACTATTTTGTATATAGTGATCATATCACCTCTTTTTCTTCTGTCTTCTAGTTTTGGCATATTTAATGCCTCTAACCTCTCCTCGTAGCTCTTGCCCTTCAGTTCTGGGAGCCACTTAGTAGCATGTCTTTGCACCTTTTCCAGTTTGTTGATGTGCTTCTTAAGATATGGGCACCACACAACAGCTGCATATTCTAGCTTTGGCCTAACAAAAGTCGTGAACAATTTCTTTAGTATATCGTCATCCATGTATTTAAAAGCAGTTCTGAAGTTAGAAAGCGTGGCATAGACTCCTCGCACAATATTCTTTATGTGGTCCTCAGGTGATAGTTTTTCTATCTAGAACCACCCCTAGATCTCTTTCTTTATCAGAATTCTTTAAAGATTTCTCACATAATATATAGGTTGTGTGGGGTCTATGTTCTCCTATTCCACATTCCATAACATGGCATTTATTAACATTAAATTCTATTTGCCAAGTGGTGCTCCATATACTTATTTTGTCCAGGTCTTCTTGAAGGGCATGACAATCATTTAAGTTTCTTATCCTTCCTATTATCTTAGCATCATCAGCAAACATATTCATATAATTCTGTATACCAACTGGTAGATCATTTATGTAGACAATAAACATCACTGGTGCAAGAACTGAACCCTGTGGTACTCCACTTGTGACTTCTCTCCAGTCCGATTCAATTGCCTCTGATCACTGCCCTCATTTTTCTATCAGTCAGAAAATCTTTCATCCATGTTAGAAGCTTACCTGTCACCCTTCCAATATTTTCCAGTTTCCAGAACAACCTCTTATGTGGAACTCTGTCGAAAGCCTTTTTTAGGTCCAAATAGATGTGGAGGACGAGGGGATTGGGTAATGGTGAGGAGGACGAGGGGATGGGGAAGTCGGGGATGGTGGGGAGGACGAGGGGATGGGGAAGTCGGGGATGGTGGGGAGGACGAGGGGATGGGGAAGTCGGGGATGGTGGGGAGGACGAGGGGATGGGGAAGTCGGGGATGGTGGGGAGGACAAGGGGACAGGGGAGTGAGGGATGGTGGGGAGGACGAGGGGATGGGGAGGGGGAATGGTGGGGAGGACGAAGGGGACAGGGAAATGAGGAATGGTTATGAGGATGAGGGGATAGGGGAGGGGGGAATAGTGGGGAGGACGGGGGACCTTCGACCAAATAGTTATTATAAGCACTTTAATTTTAGGAGGATGGACTGTCATATCAGCATGTGTGTGCAGACGACACAAACCCAACGTGCGTAGTGGATACAAATGAAGACATGAACTTCAAAAATACTTGAACTCCAGTGCTAGGTGAAAAAATAGCAAATGGAGATTAATGGTGGGATATGCAAAGTCCTATACTGGTTAAGAACAGAAAGCTGCACTGCACCAATAATACAGTTGGCTTCGTTCTCGACTCGCATTCAGGGATCCCGGGTTCGCTTTTTGGGTAGGACAGAAATAGACACGTTTCCTTTCACTTTTTGAGATATATACAAGAGTTGTTACATTCTTGTACAGCCACTAGTACGCGTAGCTGTTTCGGGCAGGTCCCTGGAATACGATCCCCTGCCGCGAAGAATTGTTTTTACAACCAAGTACACATTTTACTGTTGAGTTAAACAGAGGCTACAGTTAAGGATTTGCGCCCAGTAAATCCTCCCCGGCCAGGATACGAACCCATGACAAAGCGCTCGCGGAACGCCAGGCGAGTGTCTTACCACTACACCACGGAGACTTAACCCCTGTGCTCACCTAGCAGTAAATAGGTACCCGCTAGTTAGACAACTGTTGTTGGGTTGCCTCCTGAGGAGGGTCAGTAGTTCGACCTTGTGTGGGGGGGGGGGGGTGCCGTGGGGCTGTGATACTTATTGTGGTATGCTCAATGTAAACCTACAACTATACTCTGCTCCACAGCTGCCTATTTATTTTAAGCATACAACCCAGCCACTTTGACTGGACGGTAGAGCGACGGTCTCGCTTCATGCAGGTCGCCGTTCAATCCCCGACCCTCCAAGTGGTTGGGCATCATTCCTTCCCTCCGTCCCATCCCAAATCCTTATCCTGACCCCTCCCAAGCTGCTATAAAGTCGTAATGGCTTGGCGCTTTCCCCTGATAATTAAAAAAATCAAGCAAGCCCTCCAGGTGTGGTGGGTCAAGGCCCGGCCCTTAGTGACAAGTACTCCCACAATTTTACCTGCTTAGGGTATGATAGGGGTCATACACCCCTCCATACAGTACACAAGAAATAACTAGTATGGATACTTTAAGGTGTATTAATCACAGATCCCTTTCCCCAGACAAAAACTCTAGCACTGCCTGTTGACATTTATTTTATGCTCAGAACCCCCCCCCCCCCCCTTCAACAGGGATTAAGGCTCACGAAAAAACACTAGAGCAGACCCAAAACCTCTGGTGGAAGTACAGTTGGAATATCCCGTAGCCCCCACAGACATAGGAAAATCCTCTCTAAACTCACTCCCCCAAACATGGTAACAGTGGTGCAAGCTTAGAGTTGCATACAGTTGAATAGTTATTAAAGTAGATCGGTGGCCAAAACTTACAAAGAGTACATAAGGACTTATCTCAGGCCAACTGCCAAGAGTCAACAAAACATGACTGTTAGCCTTCCAGCTCAGTTACCAACTGAGTGTGCATTTCCACGGTGCCTCAGAGTAGCCCCTAATGATTATACAGTAACAGTCTACTCTAATGGCGTTAAGATTCCTTGAACGAAACGCTAATGGTGCAGGGATCTCCACTGATTCACAAGCAGCGCTACAAAGCCTTAGTAAATATCGAGTAGAAAATCTTGCGATAGTCGCTGAAATCAAGAGAGCTGTGAGAGTACTAACCAACCAGGGAAGAGTCGTCAAGTTTCTGTAGATCCCCTCCCATGTTGGAATATGTGGAAATGAATGAGCAGATGTGCTGGCTGCTAAAGGCGCTGAAGGAGCCCATATTGAATACTTCATACCCAAGAGCCTTCTACAAATTAGAGGTATTATTAAGCAATATCATCGTGACAAGGTAACTGAGGAAAGAAGGATAGAAGAACAAATCCGTGAGTCTGTACGATAGTACAATATGGTTGCAGCTGGTAATCCCTATCAATATGGACGAAGAGGAGGTGGCCGCGAGAGTGAATCAGTAATAGGATGAATCCGTGATGGATACAAATATCCATGGGGATTCGGAATGGAAACAACAGTTGAGCAGAGGAGTTGCAGAATCTGTAGTAAAAGTGATGGACACCGCCTTGACCACTATCCTGAGAGAATGTGAACATCTAAGAGTCATTAGAAATATGTGTAGAATAATAAACCCCACATTGTTTGAGTTAGGAAAACACTATTTGTCAAATATTGATACTGTTCTTAAAAGATTTCCCCATTTTGTACCCGCAAGATAACGTAAGATTTTAAAGTTGACAATGTTAATCTTCATTGTTTGAGAAGCTGTTTATTTGAGACAGTTAAGCAAGTCCAAGCTATGTCTGGGTACAAGTGACAGGATGAACAACCTAGCAGGTTTTCTTCCTATTGGGGAGTGTTGTACATGCTGCTATGGTGGAATGTCCACTCACAGGATGAGTGACGCTGCCCAATAAACTCGCCCCTCGGGGCAAAATTTAAAATTTAAATCTTCTTTGACTCATTGGACCACCACTAATTTCTTACATTGATGTAGCTCTATCACTCCATATATAATGAAGTCTTTTGGCTGTTCATTACTACACATATTTACACAATATCTTTTCTTAAAACTAGCGAAACTACATGTCAATAATCAGTTATATGTCTAGGCAGAAACTGCGAGCTTAACTGCCTCCAGACTCAATGAATTCGCTTTATCTGTTTGAAACATTATCATGTTTCACTCTCCAAAACGACCGTGGTCGTAACAGGGTGCGGCCTCGATATAAGCCAAAATAAATATAAAAACTTCCTGTCCTCTACAAAATTAATTAAATTGTGAGAGACTTGGGAATGATGGTTAACAGTCATCTGAGCCTAAGACAGCAATACATCCTTCAAAGTAAATAAAGTAAACAGGATGATGGGAATTGTAATAAGACGAATCAGCAACAGATGAGAGAATGTCATTCTTCAGCTATATCAAGTTCTTAAACTATATCTAGCACTGGTGAGGCGCTATTTGTACTAATGGTATGCTGTGCAGTTCTGGTCGCCGTACTACCGAATGGCAATAGACTCTAGAGAAAATACAGAGGATGATGTCAAGGCCTGATATCGGGATGCTTGATATCGGGGACCTTTCCTACTACACGCGTCGGGGAGAACCAGGGCTGCTTGATATCGGGGACCTTTCCTACTACACGCGTCGGGGAGAACCAGGGCTGCTTGATATCGGGGACCTTTCCTACTACACGCGTCGGGGAGAACCAGGGCTGCTTGATATCGGGGACCTTTCCTACTACACGCGTCGGGGAGAACCAGGGCTGCTTGATATCGGGGACCTTACCTACTACACGCGTCGGGGAGAACCAGGGCTGCTTGATATCGGGGACCTTACCTACTACACGCGTCGGGGAGAACCAGGGCTGCTTGATATCGGGGACCTTACCTACTACACGCGTCGGGGAGAACCAGGGCTGCTTGATATCGGGGACCTTACCTACTACACGCGTCGGGGAGAACCAGGGCGAGGACTTTCAAGTGGGTTAGGGATAAAAACAAGAATATAAACAGGGTTCTGAAACTATTAGAACAGGTTAGAACACGCATCAGTGAGAATGGGCTGGAGAAATTTCGCTTTAAAAGGGAAAACGTTTGGTTAGTTACTGTTTGCCTAGACTAGAGGAAAGGTATCTGCTGGTGTCTCAGTTTAATTGGTCTTTAAACTAATTTAGTAAATTTTGTAGGGGACAGGAAGCCCGCGTATATACTTTGGGCTTGTATCAAGGCCCTCCCCCCCCACCCAGTGATAAATCAAGTAGATTAATTGAATGTTATACTGATCTTTGCCTGTGTATTGGAGTCTGTGTGTGTAATAATGTTGATGGAATTAGCTAAACTAATTTAAAAGTAACTATTCAAAGTAGTTATTATCATTATCATTAACATAGATAACTCTTGTTATCTAAATGGGTTAGTTATAAAACTGACTTCAATTAGTCAGTTTCTTCCCCAAGCCCACACCCTACCCTCCAAAAGGATGAACTACTGACCAGGATGAGACCCCACAACAGTTGCCTAACTACTAGGGTACCTATTTACTGCTAGATGAGCACAGGCATTAGATGAAAGCAAACGTGTTCAATCATTCTTGTTCCATGGGGAATCAAAACCGGGATCCCTGATTATGTGTCGAGAACGAAGCTAACTTACTCGATGGACATTGATATCACATTCGGGCTAGTAATAATATATTGAATTGAGATCTACAAGTGTTATGGGGGATGGTTGGCAGGCAGTTGGGACGTGATGTGTGTGGATGCCGGATCATCTATGTGGGCACAGTGGCTGTGATATTAGTCATTGAAGGTTACATTGAAGGTTACATCCTTCGTGGGGGCAAGTGTACATGTATACAACGCTTGACTGCTGTAGAGGGTTCTCCGTCGGCTTCGGGTACATAGGTATGTAAGTACATAGGTATGACGTCGACCAAGCTGACGAGGCGTTTGACATGCCATCTTCAATCTGATGCCCCTAGGAATCACATGAGACAAGCCCATGACATTACTCTAACAAGAGAAATGTTGAACAAGAATACCTGCATAATAGACAAAACCCAAGATGCAAGAAGATTACAAATTCTTGAGGCAATTCACATAAGAATAGAGCGACCTACCATGAACACCCAAATCACGGAACTATTTACTCTACCCACCATGAGAGTAAGGACAAGACAAGAACATATCGATGCCAACACAGAAGGACAATGTCCAACATAATAGGCCAATTACACTGGATTAATCTTTGTGTTTAGATAGGAGATGCCTCGTATGGGCCAATAAGCCTTCTGCAGCCTCTATGTTTCACCTCACATTTATCCCTTATTTATCCCCCCATGTTTTCACCTTTATTGTATAATCACCTGACCCAGTGCGGGTATAAAATCAACTAGTATTGTAAGATCTGTTCACTTGAGAATGAACCATGGAGGTTCGAAACGTTGTGTAAATTATATAAATAAGTGTAATACACTCTATAGTAAATCACTTCTTTTCTTCACCTTAAAAGTACGAAAATGAGTTTTGGAGAACTCCTATTTCAATTAAGCCCTGATGCTAAGAAAATAGTTAGAGGGATAGAAGCCCTAAACCAGAAAATAATAAATACAGAATATGCGGTCATATTCAATGAAACATATATATATATATATATATATATATATATATATATATATATATATATATATATATATATATATATATATATATATATATATATACATATATATATATATATATATACATATATATATA